>NC_090821.1:30734875-30821875 GCF_000390325.3 Nicotiana tomentosiformis
TTATATCCTGCATGATTTTTTTTATTCTTTTTTTAAAATTACCTTTCACCTTTTAAGCAACTTCCACATCACAACTTTTCCAACCTTCACCCCCAAACTTAGGCTTTTAGCTCATGTTTATACATTCAAAGTACTTAGGGAGGTAGGATGCCAAAAGATAGATCAATAAAGAACGAAGGGTTAAAGCTTGTAACATGGTTGCCAAAGAAAAAGTTTAAAGGCTCAAAAGGGATTGACTAGGGAAATATGCAAGGGTAGGAAATTTAAGGCACAATAACGGTCCAAGGAAGGCCTAACATCATTTTTCAAACCAAGTTAGTCTAGGATTTCACCTTGAAGCATATTTCAGGCAAGTTCTATACTACAAATAATGCAAAAGAACTCACAACAAATCTCACCGCACATGGCACATGCAAACCCGAGTGACATATAAATTCAAAATCCAATTAAAACCAATGAACCCAAAGAAAATCACATATAGCCGAAAAGACTACTTAATGAATCAAAGAGCCAAAAATAGAACCTAAAAGTCACAACAGGGATTATCACTTCAATCATTTTTTCATTTTAAGGATCAAGACTTCATATGCCAAAGTTTAAATCATGTTGGTATCAAACAAGCCACACGTTGGTTTATGGACAAAAAGATCACACCCAATAACCAATTTATTCACTACTAGCTACTAAACTACCTAAAAAGAAAAACATTTACCTAAAAATAAACTAGACAAGACTAATCCCTTAAGAAAGTTATCACGCCATCTATCATAGGGAAAAGTCACCCGGTTCGATACACAAATTATTTCCTTGAAAAAGAACTGCGGCATAAAGAAATACCAAGGAGTTTAATTAATACTAATACAAGTAAATAAAGTAAAAAAAATAACAAAATAAAAACTAATGCTAACATGCTAGAAATTAACTATAAAATATCACTAATAAACTATAACGTTAACTAATCTATACATGTTCACAAAAATGATTATGCTCCACATACATCAATCATAAATGAGCCACCCCCAACCTAAAGTGTTGCACTGTCCTCAATGAAACTAAACAAAACAAGGAAAAATGAAAGAGGTGCTCCCTGAAACTGCATCACTCCGAGCTGGAGGTACCGGGAACTGTGAGCTCCAAGTCATCCTCGTCGTCATCTTCTGATCCGCAAAATTTCCTCAATGTGCTCATCATCTTTGTCAAAAACTTGCTTTTCTTCTTTTCATGTTCTCTCTGCTTCAGCTGCCTCCGCTCAATCTTACCCAATTTGGCTTTAATGGCTTGCTGCTCCTTAGCAAGATCTGACAAAGTTGGAACCTTTCCTTGTCCAGCTGGACCTGTAGATGTGCTCTCTCCAGACGGTCCAGAAGGGAGACCAGCTACAAGCTGGCGGACCTGTGTCTCCATGACATACACCTGGCGAGAGATATAACTAAGTGTGAGGGGTCCCTACTCAAGTGGTACAATAGCAGTACAAGTCCCTGTGGTATCTGCGGGAGAATCGAGCATCTCAGTGATGGTGTCAAGCACATTATATTAGCACATGCATGGTGAATCAATAAGTCAATTTCAATGGCACATAAGCCCAATTTCCTTTCTTAAGGTTCATCATTATTTAGCATAGGACATCTCCCTTCCATCTCGTTATTCACTCACTTGATATCTTGAGGTCATTAGCTAAGTGCATGATTCTTGAGGACTTAACATCGAAGTCATTTACATACATTATTTCTAAAGCATACAACTATAGTTAAAACCATTGGGACATACAACACCTCATAATTCTCATTTAGGCGAACAACCACATTTTATCTTCATACTATCACTTCACTAGTACTTTTAATTACATACAACATCATTATTTCATTGGTTCCCTTTTTGCCATACATATTATTCTTAATTCATGGCATGGTGGACGTATCTTATATTCCATACTTTCATTTCATTACTCTCAATACTCATCATCATATTTCACACATCATTTCATTTCATTGGCTCTATTGGCCACAATCATAACTTTCATTATTGGCATGGTATCTACACTTTATATCCCCAACTCATTACTTTAAATTTCAAGCATCTTTATAAATTATTGACAACAAAGAATCTTAAATCACGACGTTTAGTACACCTATGAGCAAATAAGAGTCTTATGTACATTGAGACTTCTTACACAATTTGGCATAATAGCCTTCACTTGAAACACTACTTGGAGTCATAATATTTTTATACCCAACTCATGCTTTGAACACATTACCGAAGGATAACATCATATGATAAGAGTATCCGAAATACATTTTGAATATATACCTTTCAACACAAAGCTTATTTGGAATAATTGATTTATAAAGAATAACTCAGGACTTACAAGAGCATCATGGAATTCAATTCTATGAAAGAAGTTTAGCCAACATACCTCGCTTTGAGCTTTCCTTAAATTACTACAACGTTCCGAAAATTTTAGCAATCCCAATATATTTTGAGACATAACAAAATTAAATCATAATTAGGAAAATATTCATGGTCTCAGCTCGTTTGAGCATTTTATCAAACACTAGGTGTGCAAATTTAACTACAAGGTTCTTCTACAACATTTCCTTCACTCCATAACTCAATCTTTACTTATTTGAGCTCAACAATCTTCCCACAAACCTTATTGGTACAAGCATATATACATAATACTCTTACACCCAAGAATCATACTCCCAATCACCAATCTTTTACCCCAAACTCGAAATTGAAGATTAAGGGTTTGAATCTTACCTCTTAGAAGAAGATCTTGTGATTAGCTTCCTTGATTCTTGAAGATTGTTGCAAGATTGGATGATTATAATGTTAGGTTCCCTCCTTCTGTCTCTAAAATGCTCTTACCTCCCTCTAAAACCCTAAAACAAACACCCCAAAATAAGCCCCAAAGCCTATTTATCAAAATGGGGTCGGGTTATGAAAAGAGGAAAATTAACCCTCCGAACTCAGCTATGCAGTCGCACAATGGACCGCACAATTGGTGTGCGGGTCGCACAATGGTCGCACAAATTGGTGCCCAGAACTGGGCTGTTCTGGTCCATTCTGCGACCAATTTGCGGTCGTATAACCATTTTGCGATCGCATAATGGTCGCAGAATCGCATTCTATCAGCCTTTGGTAATTTGGTCATAACCTCTTGTAGGAATGTCCAAATGATGACCGGTTTAAAGCGTTGGAAACTAGACTCAATATGATTTAATTTGATAGGTAATACACTATATAACTCTTCATATCCAGAGAGGTATGCTTGTTCGAAGTTAGGTCTTGTGCGAACTCACTTTAAACTTTATTCTATCATGAAATTTTCAACTTGCCTTAGCCTTGGGGCTCTTCTTAGACCATAAACCATTCTTAATGCACTTCATACAAATATTATCATGATCAATTGATATCATTCATATAATATTCCTTGTCTACACACAAAATAATATAATTAGCGCACATCAACTTTTTTACTAGCGCTCAAGTATTTCGAAATTTTCCGGGGTGTTACATTCTCCCCCACTTAAGAACATTCGTCCTCAAATATTTTACAAGTCCCTTCTAAGAATAGAGTTACCATCATTTTACCTCCAACCGTTATACATAGGCACTATGACTACATGGGTCTTACACTTCCTATCAAAAATCTCAACTAACTTAGGGCCCTCAAAATTTGGCTATCTTTACAGTTCTTAAACTTTTCGGTAGAGTTTCCCCTGTAAATAGGCCTATCCACCTGTCAGAGAATCCCAGAAATCAATCCTAAATAACATATAGATAATACCACTTTGCACCATATATGTGAAATCAACAACTATGACTCTCGAGGCCAACTTTATGATCTTTCTTACCTTTGGTCGTATCATTAGCTTTTTCTTCGTCCATTACGAGGACAATTGGGTTCCTCACACATTATGACTATCATGTGCGTCATTCCTTTAATCCTTATGCATTTCACATTTCGTAGCATGATGTGCTACATTCCTTGGTATTAACAAGGGAACTCTGAGACTATCTTGGAACATTAACGCACGATCGAGGATAGAAGAAGAGAAACATTTCCTAAATGTCGTTGTATTCCCCCTATTATAAGTGTGGTCGGCAACACACCGATAAGAGGGACTCTACTGACACAGCTCCATTACACCATAGGACTCCTTAACCATGCTCTAATACCAAGTTTGTCACGCCCCAAACTCGAGGAGCGCGACCGGCGCTCAATCGAGTGAACCCAGTCGAGCAAGCCTACGTTACATCAACCTCTCATCATAACTCATGCATGATTTATCAAAACATAATTAGATCATGACTTTCATATTAAATACATTTGGCTCAATGGCCCATAATTTTTTTTTTTTTATTTTTCACTCGTGATAGGTACATAGCTTCATAATTATCTGTGAACATAAATACATGATGAAACTCAAAACTTAAGTACATGACCCACAATGTATATGAAGCTTCTATGACAATAGATACCTAAGTACATAATACCAACTAGACTCGAGTGCCCACTGGAATTATAGCAGGCTCACCATAATCTGATACACAGAAGATCCCTACCAAAGATCCATATCATCATGTAGAAGTATACCCGCATCCATTAAAAGATGCAGTGCCCCCGGCAAAAAAAATATTAGTACTGTCGAATATGACTAGTATGTATAACTAAACACCCTCTCTCAATAGAACAATTAATATTACAAGGAGGAATAATCACAAAATCAAATGAAAGTCTTGAACAATACCAATACATCAAGTGTCACGTAAATTCTCATAATTTCAGATTAGTGAGTCTTAGTACCAATATACCATTGTTCACAATATCATTATTCACAATACCAATACCACCGTCCTCTCAGTAGGGAGTCCGATCACGACCCGATCGGCTAGGCTGTCTTATTCGAGACATCAAACCCTTTGTTTTTATATCAATCATAGCATTTCATATTTCTTTCATTAAAGTACATCAAAAGATTACAAAACATCGCGTAGGTTGAAATATCAAGCCTTATTATACTTGCATCATTCTAAACTTCTTTTAGGGTCAACTGAGCCATATGATCTATACGCGGAACACATAATATAAAGTAATTGAAACAACATGTACAAACAAGGCCAATAAAAATGGCTCATAACGTCTGCGTTGACTATGCATCTTACTTGACCGTCCATATCCCTCTCTTATCTTACCCCTATGCATTTCATAGACCGTCCCTAGTGTTCACATATCATATTATACACCTATGCGTTTCATAGACCGTTCAAAGGATTTCATACACAATACACCTATACGTTTCATAAACCATTCATAGGAATCACATATACCATACGATACACCTGTGCGTTTCATAGATCGTTCACAGTGTTTACATACATAATACACATGTGCGTTTCATAGACCGTTCACAGTGTTTACTTACACAATACACCTGTGCATTTCATAGACCGTTCACAGTGTTCATATATCATATTATACATCTATGCGTTTCATAGACCGTCCACAAGATTCACATATACCATACTATATACCTGTGAATTTCATAGACCGTTCATAGTGTTTACTTATACAATACACCTGTGCGTTTCATAGACCGTTCACAGTGTTTACTTACACAATACACATGTGCGTTTCATAGACCGTTCACAGTGTTTACTTACACAATACACATGTGCGTTTCATAGACCATTCACAGTGTTCACATATCATATTATACATCTATCTGTTTCATAGACCGTCCACAGGATTTGATAACACAATATACCATACAATACACCTGTGCGTTTCATAGACCGTTCACAGTGTTTACTTACACAATACACCTGTGCGTTTCATAGACCGTTCACAGTGTTTACTTACACAATACACCTGTGCGTTTCATAAACCGTTCACAGTGTTCATATATCATATTATATACCTATGCGTTTCATAGACCGTCCACAGGATTTGATAACACAATATACCTATGCGTTTCGTAGACCGTCTATAGGATTTCATAACACGATATACCTATACGTTTCATAGATCGTCCATAGGGTTCATAACACATCATTATGCATATAACCATGTATAAACTCAAAGCGACATGATTAACATTACATTAAAGTCGTAAGTTCTCGGATCATTGGAACACTTCATGTTCATGCCCATCATGGAGAAACATAGCACATTACATTAGCACATGCATGGTGAATCAATAAATCTATTTCAATGGCACATAAGCCCAATTTCCTTTCTTAAGGTTCATCATCATTTAGAGATAGGACATCTCCCTTCCATCTCGTTATTCACTCACTTGACATCTTGAGGTCATTAGCTAAGTTCATGATTCTTGAGGACTTAACATCGAAGTCATTTACATACATTATTTCAGAAGCATACAACTATAGTTGAAACCATTGGGACATACAACACCTCATAATTCTCATTTAGGCGAACAACCACATTTCATCTTCATACTATCACTTCACTAGTACTTTCAATTACATACAACATCATTATTTCATTGGTTCCCTTTTTGCCATACATATTATTCTTCATTCATGGCACGGTGGACGTATCTTATATTCCATACTTTCATTTCATTACTTTCAATACTCATCATCATATTTCACACATCATTTCATTTCATTGGTTCTATTGGCCACAATCATAACTTTCATTATTGGCACGGTGTCTACACTTTATATCCCCAACTCACTACTTTCACTTTCAATCATCTTTATAAATAATCGATAACAAAGAATCTCAAATCACGACTTTTAGTACACCTATGAGCAAATAAGAGTCTTATGTACATTGAGACTTCTTACACAATTTGGCATAATAACCTTCACTTGAAATGCTACTTAGAGTCATAATATTTTTATACCCAATTCATGCTTTGAACACATTTCCGAACGATAACATCATATGATAAGAGTATCCGAAATACATTTTGAATATATACCTTTCAACACAAAGCTTATTTGGAATAATTGATTTATAAAGAATAACTCGGGACTTACAAGAGCATCATGGAATTCAATTCTATGAAAGAAGCTTAGCCAACATACCTCGCTTTGAGCTTTTCTTAAATTACTACAACGTTCCGAAAATTCTAGCAATCCCAATCTATTTTGAGACATAACAAAATTTAACCATAATTAGGAAGATATTCATGGTCTCAACTCGTTTAAGCATTTTATCAAACACTAGGTGTGCAAATTTAACTACAAGGTTCTTCTACAAGATTTCCTTCACTCCATAACTCAATCTTTACTTATTTATGCTCATCTTCCTACAAACCTTATTGGTACATGATTATACTCTTACACCCAAGAATCATACTCCCAATCATCAATCTTTTACTCCAAACTCAAAATTGAAGATTAAGGGTTTGAATCTTACCTCTTAGAATAAGATCTTGTGATTAGCTTCCTTGATTCTTGAAGACTGGTGCAAGATTGGATGATTATAATGTTAGGTTCCCCCCTTCTCTCTCTAAAATTCTCTTACCTCTCTCTAAAACCCTCAGAAAACACCCCGAAATAAACCCCAAAGCCTATTTATCAAAATAGGGTCGGGTTATGAAAAGAGAAAAATTAACCCTCCGAACTCAGCTATGCGGTCGCACAATGGACCGCACAATTGGTGTGCGGGTCGCACAATGGTCGCACAAATTGGTGCCCAGAACTGGGCTGTTCTAGTCCATTCTCCGACCAGTTTGCAGTCGCATAACCATTTTGCGATCGCATAATGGTCGCAGAATCGCATTCTGTCAGCCATTTGTAATTTGGTCATAACTTCTTGTAGGAATGTCCAAATGATGACCGGTTTGAAGCGTTGGAAACTAAACTCAATGTGCTTTAATTTGATATGTAATACACTATATAAGCCTTCATATCCAGAGAGGTATGCTTGTTCGAAGTTAGGTCTTGTGCGAACTCACTTGAAACTTTATTGTATCATAAAATTTTCAACTTGCCTTAGCCTTGGGGCTCTTCTTAGACCATAAACCATTCTTAGTGCACTTCATACATATATTATCATGATCAATTGATATCATTCATATAATAGTCCTTGTCTACACACAAAATAATATAATTAGCGCACATCAACTTTCTTACTAGCGCTCAGGTACTTCGAAATTTTCTGGGGTGTTAAACCAAAACCACTCCTAACAACACATCCACAACTCAACAAAGAATCACAATATATATCTATAACGCCAATCTCAACATTACAGTCATTATGTTATCAAAAGTGGTATCTGGACACGAACTACACATATTTAAATCATAACACATAGAAAGTACCTTTCAAACCATAACCATTTGGCTATACAAACAAGTGAGAAATATTTTCTTTCCACAATATCCACGGCCTTCGAGGTGACTTCCTCGACTCACAGACTTCGCCATAGCACTTTGACAGAGGAAAATCTTAACTTCCAAACTTGTCTAAGTACATCCTATAAGCCAATTATCCATTAACTTCACCTTCAATAGCCTCCACTATAATGATAGACAAAGTGCTAGGAGGTCATGGATCGCCAACATGGACTGGTGAGGTTGTTTGGACTGGGTCAGATGCGAGATTGGGCCAATGTTTGGGCTGAAATTGATTTGATAACAGCCATTTTTGTGTTTAATTGTGCAATTGCAATTGTAGCCTTTTGATCTTTAACCCTTTTAAAAATTAATTTAATTAAACTTAATTAAGTCTAATTAAATGTGATAGAAATATAATCACCAAATACACCACTAATTACTGTAATTAACTAATTATTTATTAAACACTTTATTTTCTAAATTATGGAATTAATTTTGGATTAATTGAAATAATAAGCGAGTTAATCAAAAATCAAAGGTTAATTTATTGAATTAATTATAAAACTTATGTTTAAAAATATAGAGGCTATTTTAATTATTTTTAATTTACTAAGGGTAATATTTTATAAACATTTAATACCTAATTATTAATTTAACACTATTAATTTATATTTATGTTATATTTATATAAAAATAAGTATTATTGATTATAAAATATTTTTAACACATTTATTGCAAATCATAAAGTATAAATAATTTAATTTTAAAAGGGAGGGTCAAAATTGGTCATCAACATGATGTATTAGGACTTGCATGTGCGGTTAATTATAATTTCGGCTTATGTTCGGATTCGGAGGTTCCTAGATGGTTTTGGCTCTATTTGTCGAAAGTTGGCAATTTGAAGGTTTGGAGAGTTTATAGGTTTGACCAGGAGTTGACTTTGGTTTACAGGGGGAGTTGGTGCTCCGAGACTTTGCTTGAATACATTTAGTGAATGAAAACTTTTATGCAAAGTTTGGTTGTGATCTGTAATTTCTACGTGTGATTCAGACGCGTTTGGCGAAGTTTGAAGATTAGAAAGTTAAGAGAAGTATTTTGATCTTCGATTCTTGGTTTTGATGTTATTTGTGGCATTTCGAGCTCTTGGATAAGGTATCGGGACTAGTTGTTATGATTGGACGGGGTCCCGGGGACCTCAGGTGTGATTCGGGATGGTTTTGGATCATTTTGGTTGAGTTTGGAGTAGCTGGTGTAATGGTGCATTGCAGTGCATCACGATTATAGAGCAAGGCTCGCGATCATATAGAAGGAATTGGATGGCAGGTATTTGTTCATCGCGTTCGCGAATAGAGTGTCGCATTGACATAGTGTTGGAAGCTAGAAATATCGTGTTCGCGCGTGGATGTTCGTGTTCGCGCATGGACGTTCGTGTTCGCAGAGTTGTGGTGCTAGGTGGGGTTTTGGCCTTCACGTTCGCATAGGTGTTACCGCGTTCACGTAGGCCTATGTAGTGTTATCATTGCATTCGTATGGGTTGCTTCGCATTCACGAAGTATGGTTGGGGGCTGGAGGCTGTTTGGCCTTCGCGGTCGCGAGGGTAGTGCCTCGATCGCAAAGAGTAATGCCTGGATAGATTTTATAAGTTGTAATTTTGGGATTTTGCCCATCTTTCATATTTTGAGCACTAGACTTCGAGAGGAGGAGAGTTTAAAGAGGAATTTCATTAGTTCATTAGAGGTAAGAAATTTTTACTTGGATTTGGTTTTATATTTTGTTTCCCTATAGAATTTTACACTTTAATTATGGAATTTTGAAAAGAAATTTGGGGTTTTGTCCATAATTTTGGAAAGTGGAAATTGGGTATTTGCGAATCTATTTGGACTTGATTGCAGAATCTAATCACATATTTGGTCTCATGGAATTATGGATAGTCGGTATCTATCCCTTGACTCGGATTTTGACCATATGGGTCCCGGCTGACTTTTGGGAATTTGATTAAAGATTGAAGATTTATTGCTTGGAATTGAGTCATATAGCTTTGACATTATTGAGTTGTATTTGGCTAGATTCAAGTCGTTTGGAGTTGGATTTGAATGGAAACGCTATTTGTTGTTGATTAAAGCTTGCGGGGTATTGATAAATATTTTGCCTAGCTTTGTTGAGGGATTTTTTCCTAATAAATGATATTGTTTGCTACATGCAGGGATGATACATATGCGAAGTCATGAACGTATATGCATGTGTCAGTATTATCCATGCTCGGGGTAGATTAGATGCTTCTTTGTGCCTTGTTGAAATTTGTGACCTTCTTGACTTATATTTCACTTGCTTCTAACATTAAATGAGCATAATTATCCATGCTAGAAATTATGTTTAAACGTATGGCATCTTAAATGGGTATGATAGACTAACCTTGAAACTCTTGATATACTTGAATTGATCATAGTCATGTGTTATACCATGAAATCATCTCTACACCTATTTTTCTGGTCCTACTTGAGCTTCTTTATTCATATTTAAAGACTATGATTGGGGCCTTTGTTACACCCCATGTTTTCGTATGTAAAAGTACGTCGTAAGTCAATTAATGTAAGCTCAGAAATAAAATCATCTTTCAAATAACATAAAGTAAGTTAATCATGTTACCTTAGAGGTGACAAATATTTAGGATCATGAACTGCAAGTACCAAGAGGGTTGGAAGTTTTAGAAGCTAAGCGAATCGAAGAAAATAAGTATCGTCGAAGGTCGACAAGTTGGGAATGTTATAACATGTACTTTTGGGATGAGGATAGGGTGATTAACATGATAAGGAGATTATATTATAAGTTATTTTAGTCTTATGATAGTCGTATGTTGTGTTTTGAAGTCATGTGAGTTGTGAAACAAAAGTTGGCAAAGGTCATCACAAGTTACATTCATAAATGTGTTGAAATGTAGGCCACATGTAGCTGAGCTTTTCTCCTAATATACTTGGAATTACGGGATAATCCACCTACAAAACGGAAGATCTACAAGTCTAAATTCTAACGCACTAAACCGTTTGTAGATACGACATCGGAGTAGAGAGATATTCGCATTTTTGCGAGACTGCATAAGCAGCTCCCATTGAGACCCACATAGGCAGTGCTCGACCTACTTCACTTTAAAAATGATTTGGACGATCTTTATTACTCATTTTTCGACCCAAATTCGTCCATACACTGCTCATAACCCTCCTAAATAGATACCATAAGGGTTTTAAGGGGAATCCAAGTGATTACACTATATTTCAACATCAAAAGTTAGTTCTAGTGAAGAACAACACCTCTTTAAGGTTGTGCTGTCATTGAGGATAGTTGTGGGCTGTGTTTGGTTGAAATTTCGTGTTGTTGCTACTGGTTTAATTATTTGCACTCGTATTGAGATCCCGTATATTTTGTGGTGTTATATGAGCAGGATGGCTCTCGAGATGTAGGTCATTTATTGCACCTTAGTCGTGCTTGAGTTTTGTAGCTTATGGTGCTATCCGTCTCCCCAGGATTTGTATTATGCACTTGGCGTGCTTATGGTTGGCATTCGGGTATTTTGTAGGTATAAGCGTTTTGGCTTGATGGGTACTTCCTTATTTATTGCCGTGTGTGGATTGGGTGGCACGCCGCCACAGGTATATGGTTGGATCGGGTGGCACGCCGCCACAGATATGTTGTTTGGATCGGGTGGCACGCCAACACGGGTATCATGGTTGGATCGGGTTGCACGCCGCAATGGTATCATGTGTGGATCGGGTTGCACGCCGCAACAGTGTGTTATTGAGTACAGTTTCCCACATCTATTATTGTGTGTTTTACTTCTCGTTTTCTGAGAAAGGTTCATAACATCTTTTTGATTGTTTAAATTAGTTACGTGGGTTGAGTAGATCCTTCCAGAGTTTGTTTTCTTATGTATCACATTTGAGTTTGTAGCTTGTGGGCACATTGTGGCCTCATATGAGATTTTGGCTGTGTCTGAGGTGGCTTATTGCCTGAGTAGCTTGTACTGGGTGAGAAGAGATTATTGGACCTGGGATTAGTGCGATCAGATTTATATGAAGCATATTAAAGAGTAAATATTATTATTCAGTCCATAATGAGGTAATGGTTCTTGTCGGCAGGAGAGACTCCATAAATTGTAATTCAGCAAGTGGCTATGAGTTCTACACATCTTCTCTGTTGTGGCATTTCAAAAATTGGAACAAGACGTGTATGTGTCATGAGGTGTGTTGTGAGCATCAAATTTGTGGGATTTCGGCTATTATTGTCAGAAGATGTTATTATGGTCATGTGAATAATGCGGTGCATGGTGTGAATTCAGTGAGAGTATACAATCATGTATTGGTACATCGTGTACTGATTGAAACGATGTTCGTATGTTGGAGGCAGGCCTAGTAGAGAATTTCGGATGTTGGAATTTGGCTCTAAGGCCCATTTGCCTAAATAAAAGGGAGGATCTTCAGATTTGCTTGAGCTAATATGCTCAACTGATTTGTGGTAGCACGGGTAGGTGCACGAGGTGTTAAACAGTAATTTCAGACAACTCCAGAGCAGTTCTTATCACATTCAAGGACGAGCATATGTTTAAGTGGGAGATAATGTAACGACCCGACCGGTCGTTTTGAGCACTAGCATGTCGTTCGGCGGTTTGAGGCCTTGAGTATCTTCACTTCAGGTATTATGACTTGTACGTGTGGTCGGAATTTAATTTTGGGAAGTTCGGAGTTGATTTAGAAAGAAAACTCTCATTTCGGAAGCCTTAAGTTGAAAGAATTTACTAAGGTGTGATTTTTGAGTAAACGACCTTGGAATCGGGACTCGAAGGTTCCAACAGGTTCGTATGATGATTTTGGACGTGGGCGTATGTCCAGATTGGGGTTTGGATGGCCTGGGAGCGTTTCAGCGCCTATTGTGGAAGTTGGCATTTTTGGAAGGATTTCATAAATTTGGGTTGAAGTGCATTTCAATGCTATCGATGTCCGTTTGGGATTCTGAGTCTGGGAATAGCTTCGTATGGTGATTCTGGCATTGGGAGCGCGTCCAAAAGTGGATTTGGAGGTCCGTAGGTCATTTCGGGGTTATTTGGCGAAAAATGGAAATTTGAAGGTTTTTGAAAAGTTTGACCGGGAGTGGACTTTTTGATATCGGGGTCGGATTTCGATTCCGGAAGTTGGAGTAGGTCCGTAATGTCAATTATGACTTGTGTGCAAAGTTTGAGGTCAATCGGACGTGATTTGAAAGGTTTTGGCATCGAATGTAGAAGTTTGAAGTTTTAAAGTTCATTAAGCTTGAATTGGGGTGCGATTCACGATTTCGATGTTGTTTGGCATGATTTAAAGGTTCGAGCGAGTCCGTTTCATGATTCCGAACTTGTTGGTATGTTCGGGCGGGGCCCCGGGGCCCCGAGTGGCAATCATGCAAGGCTCGGGCTAAGTTGGAAATTGGGAGCAACAGCTGAAGCTCCCAGTTGCTGTCATAATCGCACCTGCGCTTGGCCAGGCGCAGGTGCGAGCTACAAGCTGCAGAAGCGAACAGTGAGGGCAGCCCAGCCACCGCAGGTGCGGATGTTTTGGCGCACCTACGTGACCGCAAGTGCGAGAGCAGTAGTCGTAGGAGTGGGTGGGCTCGCAAAAGCGGTCCCTTTTTGTTTGCAGATGCGGAGCTTGGCCAGGTAAGGGAAATGCGCACCTGCGAGGATTTTGTCGCAGGTGCGGGACCGCAGATGCGGCCAAGGCACCGCAGGTGCGAAAAACATCGCTGGGCAGAATCGTTTTAAGAGCGGGATTTGGCTCTTCTTCACTCATTTTTCACTTGGTTGGGGCGATTTTGGAGAGCTTCAAGGAGAGATTTTCATCATCTATATCAAGGTAAGTGATTCCCGCATGTTGTGAGTTAAATACAAGATTTATACATGGATTCAAGCATGAAAATTTGTAAAAATTTAGTATTTTGAAGAAAAACCAAGAAATTGGTACTCTTGGATTTTGATCACGAATTTGGGCATGAAATTGAGAATAAATTATATATTTGAGTTCGTACTGCTATGGGTAGTGTTTGTCTTTGAACATTTTCTGAATTCGGGCACGTGGGCCCGAGGGTTGCTTTATCGACTTTTCGAGCGGAGTTGAAAATTATTGTAAATTGAATTATAATGAATATTAGATTATATATTTATGGGTTTGCACATTTATTGACTAGTTTTGGGGCGATGGGAATCGGTTTGAGTTGTTGGAAAGCCTTGGGAGCAGGCTATGGAACTTCGGAGTGAGGTAAGTCTTCTTTCTAACCTTGTCAGAGGGAACTAACCCCATAGGTGAATCAAATTATTATGTGCTTCTATTTGTGGGGGTTACGTACGCACGAGGTGACGAGAGTCCGTGCATAGCTACTATTATGCTTATGTCCGGATAGTCTAGGACCCATATCATGTTGTACTTACGATGTTGTACGTTACTTGTTAAATTAATTGTTTAAAACATTTAGAAACTCGATAAAGGAATTGTAAAAAGGTTAAACTTCATTTACTTGACCGTTAAATGGGAATTTGAAATTCTTGGAATATTTGCCCCTTAATAAATCTTGAATTGGTTGTTTAATGTGTTTTTCTTTTGTGGAGCGGGCCGAACACCTCGGTAATAGATAGATGCATCTATGGTTCGCGTCGTTCGACCCTCGGCAGTACACAGTTTAAATATTTATATCGGGTCGTACGACCTCGGCATGATTTGCGTATGATTGAATTGTTTGCCTTGGAATTTATGATAATTGATATTGCTTCATTGGCCTAAGGTACAAAATGATAAACGATGAAAAATAAATTTGAAAATTTCTTATTAACAAAAGAATTATTTACTTATTTCATGATATTGAGCTTACAGCTGTTCTACGTAATCCATGCTAAATTATATCATTAGTATTTGATTCATAGCCAGTAAGTGTCGGAGCCGATCCCTCGTCACTACTTCTTCGAGGTTAGGAGGGATACTTACTAGGTACGCATTGATTTGTGTACTCATACTATACTTGCTGTACATTTTTGTGCAGGTACATATATTCCTAGTGGCCTCGTGGGCGCAGAGACATTGTTATATCAGGGACTTAGGTGAGCTGCACTCTATACTACGATCCGCAGCCAACAGAGTCTCCTTCAGAGTATTTATATTTTTTCTGTCCAATTTGTATTTCCGGACAGATGTTGTATTTTATTTTTCCATTCCTAGTTGATACTCATGCACTTGTGACACTGGGGTTTGGGGTGATTTGGGTTGTCCTATATTGAAATTGTTAATAATGTTATTATTTACACTGTAAATTCCATCTTTTACTATTTAATTGAAGGAAATATGATTTCAAAAATATTAAAATGAGAACTTAATTAAGTATTTATTTTTGGCTTGCCTGACAGCGGTGTCCGGCGCCATCACGACCTTTAATGAATTTTGGGTCATGACAACAAACTTCAACGACCCACAACTCACCATCAAAAGCAAAATAGTGAGGTTTGGAACTGAACAAATCAATAACATTCTAGGGCTTCCTGACCATTCACTTGAGCCGGTACGAGAAAAAGATCACTGCTCAAATGGAGGTTGGCTAGTTTCCAAACTTTATCTAGCAGACAAGAGAGCAAAATGGGCAAACAAGAGAAAGGGTTTGAAGTCTATCGACTTCACAGCTGAAGACAAAATGTGGCTCTACATCATCTGCAACAGAGTATCACCCTGTGGAAATGTTTCGGATGTCTCATACACCAGAGCCTTGATCATTGCATACATACTAGATGGCATTCATGTGAATGTCGGCCATTATATCCTGCATGATTTTTTTTATTCTTTTTTTAAAATTACCTTTCACCTTTTAAGCAACTTCCACATCACAACTTTTCCAACCTTCACCCCCAAACTTAGGCTTTTAGCTCATGTTTATACATTCAAAGTACTTAGGGAGGTAGGATGCCAAAAGATAGATCAATAAAGAACGAAGGGTTAAAGCTTGTAACATGGTTGCCAAAGAAAAAGTTTAAAGGCTCAAAAGGGATTGACTAGGGAAATATGCAAGGGTAGGAAATTTAAGGCACAATAACGGTCCAAGGAAGGCCTAACATCATTTTTCAAACCAAGTTAGTCTAGGATTTCACCTTGAAGCATATTTCAGGCAAGTTCTATACTACAAATAATGCAAAAGAACTCACAACAAATCTCACCGCACATGGCACATGCAAACCCGAGTGACATATAAATTCAAAATCCAATTAAAACCAATGAACCCAAAGAAAATCACATATAGCCGAAAAGACTACTTAATGAATCAAAGAGCCAAAAATAGAACCTAAAAGTCACAACAGGGATTATCACTTCAATCATTTTTTCATTTTAAGGATCAAGACTTCATATGCCAAAGTTTAAATCATGTTGGTATCAAACAAGCCACACGTTGGTTTATGGACAAAAAGATCACACCCAATAACCAATTTATTCACTACTAGCTACTAAACTACCTAAAAAGAAAAACATTTACCTAAAAATAAACTAGACAAGACTAATCCCTTAAGAAAGTTATCACGCCATCTATCATAGGAAAAAGTCACCCGGTTCGATACACAAATTATTTCCTTGAAAAAGAACTGCGGCATAAAGAAATACCAAGGAGTTTAATTAATACTAATACAAGTAAATAAAGTAAAAAAAATAACAAAATAAAAACTAATGCTAACATGCTAGAAATTAACTATAAAATATCACTAATAAACTATAACGTTAACTAATCTATACATGTTCACAAAAATGATTATGCTCCACATACATCAATCATAAATGAGCCACCCCCAACCTAAAGTGTTGCACTGTCCTCAATGAAACTAAACAAAACAAGGAAAAATGAAAGAGGTGCTCCCTGAAACTGCATCACTCCGAGCTGGAGGTACCGGGAACTGTGAGCTCCAAGTCATCCTCGTCGTCATCTTCTGATCCGCAAAATTTCCTCAATGTGCTCATCATCTTTGTCAAAAACTTGCTTTTCTTCTTTTCATGTTCTCTCTGCTTCAGCTGCCTCCGCTCAATCTTACCCAATTTGGCTTTAATGGCTTGCTGCTCCTTAGCAAGATCTGACAAAGTTGGAACCTTTCCTTGTCCAGCTGGACCTGTAGATGTGCTCTCTCCAGACGGTCCAGAAGGGAGACCAGCTACAAGCTGGCGGACCTGTGTCTCCATGACATACACCTGGCGAGAGATATAACTAAGTGTGAGGGGTCCCTACTCAAGTGGTACAATAGCAGTACAAGTCCCCGTGGCATCTGCGGGAGAATTGAGCATCTCAGTGATGGTGTCAAGCACATTATATTAGCACATGCATGGTGAATCAATAAGTCAATTTCAATGGCACATAAGCCCAATTTCCTTTCTTAAGGTTCATCATCATTTAGCATAGGACATCTCCCTTCCATCTCGTTATTCACTCACTTGATATCTTGATGTCATTAGCTAAGTTCATGATTCTTGAGGACTTAACATCGAAGTCATTTACATACATTATTTCTGAAGTATACAACTATAGTTGAAACCATTGGGACATACAACACCTCATAATTCTCATTTAGGCGAACAACCACATTTTATCTTCATACTATCACTTCACTAGTACTTTTAATTACATACAACATCATTATTTCATTGGTTCCCTTTTTGCCATACATATTATTCTTAATTCATGGCATGGTGGACGTATCTTATATTCCATACTTTCATTTCATTACTCTCAATACTCATCATCATATTTCACACATCATTTCATTTCATTGGCTCTATTGGCCACAATCATAACTTTTATTATTGGCACGGTATCTACACTTTATATCCCCAACTCACTACTTTAACTTTCAAGCATCTTTATAAATTATTGACAACAAAGAATCTTAAATCACGACGTTTAGTACACCTATGAGAAAATAAGAGTCTTATGTACATTGAGACTTCTTACACAATTTGGCATAATAGCCTTCACTTGAAATACTACTTGGAGTCATAATATTTTTATACACAACTCATGCTTTGAACACATTACCGAAGGATAACATCATATGATAAGAGTATCCGAAATACATTTTGAATATATACCTTTCAACACAAAGCTTATTTGGAATAATTGATTTATAAAGAATAACTCAGGACTTACAAGAGCATCATGGAATTCAATTCTATGAAAGAAGTTTAGCCAACATACCTCGCTTTAAGCTTTCCTTAAATTACTACAACGTTCCGAAAATTTTAGCAATCCCAATATATTTTGAGACATAACAAAATTAAACTCATAATTAGGAAGATATTCATGGTCTCAGCTCGTTTGAGCATTTTATCAAACACTAGGTGTGCAAATTTAACTACAAGGTTCTTCTACAACATTTCCTTCACTCCATAACTCAATCTTTACTTATTTGAGCTCAACAATCTTCCCACAAACCTTATTGGTACAAGCATATATACATAATACTCTTACACCCAAGAATCATACTCCCAATCACCAATCTTTTACCCCAAACTCGAAATTGAAGATTAAGGGTTTGAATCTTACCTCTTAGAAGAAGATCTTGTGATTAGCTTCCTTGATTCTTGAAGATTGTTGCAAGATTGGATGATTATAATGTTAGGTTCCCTCCTTCTGTCTCTAAAATGCTCTTACCTCCCTCTAAAACCCTAAAAAAAACACCCCAAAATAAGCCCCAAAGCCTATTTATCAAAATGGGGTCGGGTTATGAAAAGAGAAAAATTAACCCTCCGAACTCAGCTATGCAGTCGCACAATGGACCGCACAATTGGTGTGCGGGTCGCACAAATTGGTGCCCAGAACTGGGCTGTTCTGGTCCATTCTGCGACCAATTTGCGGTCGTATAACCATTTTGCGATCGCATAATGGTCGCAGAATCGCATTCTATCAGCCTTTGGTAATTTGGTCATAACCTCTTGTAGGAATGTCCAAATGATGACCGGTTTAAAGCGTTGGAAACTAGACTCAATATGATTTAATTTGATAGGTAATACACTATATAACTCTTCATATCCAGAGAGGTATGCTTGTTCGAAGTTAGGTCTTGTGCGAACTCACTTTAAACTTTATTCTATCATGAAATTTTCAACTTGCCTTAGCCTTGGGGCTCTTCTTAGACCATAAACCATTCTTAATGCACTTCATACAAATATTATCATGATCAATTGATATCATTCATATAATATTCCTTATCTACACACAAAATAATATAATTAGCGCACATCAACTTTTTTACTAGCGCTCAAGTACTTCGAAATTTTCCGGGGTGTTACATTCTCCCCCACTTAAGAACATTCGTCCTCAAATATTTTACAAGTCCCTTCTAAGAATAGAGTTACCATCATTTTACCTCCAACCGTTATACATAGGCACTATGACTACATGGGTCTTACACTTCCTATCCAAAATCTCAACTAACTTAGGGCCCTCAAAATTTGGTTATCTTTACAGTTCTTAAACTTTTCGGTAGAGTTTCCCCTGTAAATAGGCCTATCTACCTGTCAGAGAATCCCAGAAATCAATCCTAAATAACATATAGATAATACCACTTTGCACCATATATGTGAAATCAACAACTATGACTCTCGAGGCCAACTTTATGATCTTTCTTACCTTTGGTCGTATCATTAGCTTTTTCTTCGTCCATTACGAGGACAATTGGGTTCCTCACACATTATGACTATCATGTGCGTCATTCCTTTAATCCTTATGCATTTCACATTTCGTAGCATGATGTGCTACATTCCTTGGTATTAACAAGGGAACTCTGAGACTATCTTGGAACATTAACGCACGATCGAGGATAGAAGAAGAGAAACATTTCCTAAATATCGTTGTATTCCCCCTATTATAAGTGTGGTCGGCAACACACCGATAAGAGGGACTCTACTGACACAACTCCATTACACCATAGGACTCCTTAACCATGCTCTGATACCAAGTTTGTCACGCCCCAAACTCGAGGAGCGCGACCGGCGCTCAATCGAGTGAACCCAGTCGAGCAAGCCTACGTTACATCAACCTCTCATCATAACTCATGCATGATTTATCAAAACATAATTAGATCATGACTTTCATATTAAATACATTTGGCTCAATGGCCCATAATTTTTTTTCTTTTATTTTTCACTCGTGATAGGTACATAGCTTCATAATTATCTGTGAACATAAATACATGATGAAACTCAAAACTTAAGTACATGACCCACAATGTATATGGAGCTTCTATGACAATAGATACCTAAGTACATAATACCAACTAGACTCGAGTGCCCACTGGAATTATAGCAGGCTCACCATAATCTGATACACAGAAGATCCCTACCAAAGATCCATATCATCATGTAGAAGTATACCTGCATCCATTAAAAGATGCAGTGCCCCCAGCAAAAAAAACATTAGTACTGTCGAATATGACTAGTATGTATAACTAAACACCCTCTCTCAATAGAACAATTAATATTACAAGGAGGAATAATCACAAAATCAAATGAAAGTCTTGAACAATACCAATACATCAAGTGTCACGTAAATTCTCATAATTTCAGATTAGTGAGTCTTAGTACCAATATACCATTGTTCACAATATCATTATTCACAATATCAATACCACCGTCCTCTCAGTAGGGAGTCCGATCACGACCCGATCGGCTAGGCTGTCTTATTCGAGACATCAAACCCTTTGTTTTTATATCAATCATAGCATTTCATATTTCTTTCATTAAAGTACATCAAAAGATTACAAAACATCGCGTAGGTTGAAATATCAAGCCTTATTATACTTGCATCTTTCTAAACTTCTTTTAGGGTCAACTGAGCCATATGATCTATACGCGGAACACATAATATAAAGTAATTGAAACAACATGTACAAACAAGGCCAATAAAAATGGCTCATAACGTCTGCGTTGACTATGCATCTTACTTGACCGTCCATATCCATCTCTTATCTTACCCCTATTCATTTCATAGACCGTCCCTAGTGTTCACATATCATATTATACACCTATGCGTTTCATAGACAGTTCAAAGGATTTCATACACAATACACCTATACGTTTCATAAACCATTCATAGGAATCACATATACCATACGATACACCTGTGCGTTTCATAGATCGTTCACAGTGTTTACTTACATAATACACCTGTGCGTTTCATAGACCGTTCACAGTGTTTACTTACACAATACACCTGTGCATTTCATAGACCGTTCACAGTGTTCATATATCATATTATACATCTATGCGTTTCATAGACCGTCCACAAGATTCACATATACCATACTATATACCTGTGAATTTCATAGACCGTTCATAGTGTTTACTTATACAATACACCTGTGCGTTTCATAGACCGTTCATAGTGTTTACTTACACAATACACATGTGCGTTTCATAGACCGTTCACAGTGTTTACTTACACAATACACATGTGCGTTTCATAGACCATTCACAGTGTTCACATATCATATTATACATCTATCTATTTCATAGACCGTCCACAGGATTTGATAACACAATATACCATACGATACACCTGTGCGTTTCATAGACCGTTCATAGTGTTTACTTACACAATACACCTGTGCGTTTCATAGACCGTTCACAGTGTTTACTTACACAATACACCTGTGCGTTTCATAAACCGTTCACAGTGTTCATATATCATATTATACACCTATGCGTTTCATAGACCGTCCACAGGATTTGATAACACAATATACCTATGCGTTTCATAGACCGTCCATAGGATTTCATAACCATTATATACCTATACGTTTCATAGATCGTCCATAGGGTTCATAACACATCATTATGCATATAACCATGTATAAACTCAAAGCGACATGATTAACATTACATTAAAGTCGTAAGTTCCTGGATCATTGGAACACTTCATGTTCATGCCCATCATGGAGAAACATAGCACATTACATTAGCACATGCATGGTGAATCAATAAATCTATTTCAATGGCACATAAGCCCAATTTCCTTTCTTAAGGTTCATCATCATTTAGAGTAGGATATCTCCCTTCCATCTCGTTATTCACTCACTTGACATCTTGAGGTCATTAGCTAAGTTCATGATTCTTGAGGACTTAACATTGAAGTCATTTACATACATTATTTCAGAAGCATACAACTATAGTTGAAACCATTGGGACATACAACACCTCATAATTCTCATTTAGGCGAACAACCACATTTCATCTTCATACTATCACTTCACTAGTACTTTCAATTACATACAACATCATTATTTCATTGGTTCCCTTTTTGCCATACATATTATTCTTCATTCATGGCACGGTGGACGTATCTTATATTCCATACTTTCATTTCATTACTTTCAATACTCATCATCATATTTCACACATCATTTCATTTCATTGGTTCTATTGGCCACAATCATAACTTTCATTATTGGCACGGTGTCTACACTTTATATCCCCAACTCACTACTTTCACTTTCAATCATCTTTATAAATAATCGATAACAAAGAATCTCAAATCACGACTTTTAGTACACCTATGAGCAAATAACAGTCTTATGTACATTGAGACTTCTTACACAATTTGGCATAATAACCTTCACTTGAAATGCTACTTAGAGTCATAATATTTTTATACCCAATTCATGCTTTGAACACATTTCCGAACGATAACATCATATGATAAGAGTATCCGAAATACATTTTGAATATATACCTTTCAACACAAAGCTTATTTGGAATAATTGATTTATAAAGAATAACTCGGGACTTACAAGAGCATCATGGAATTCAATTCTATGAAAGAAGTTTAGCCAACATACCTCGCTTTGAGCTTTTCTTAAATTACTACAACGTTCCGAAAATTCTAGCAATCCCAATCTATTTTGAGACATAACAAAATTTAACCATAATTAGGAAGATATTCATGGTCTCAACTCGTTTAAGCATTTTATCAAACACTAGGTGTGCAAATTTAACTACAAGGTTCTTCTACAAGATTTCCTTCACTCCATAACTCAATCTTTACTTATTTATGCTCATCTTCCCACAAACCTTATTGGTACATGATTATACTCTTATACCCAAGAATCATACTCCCAATCATCAATCTTTTACTCCAAACTCGAAATTGAAGATTAAGAGTTTGAATCTTACCTCTTAGAATAAGATCTTGTGATTAGCTTCCTTGATTCTTGAAGACTGGTGCAAGATTGGATGATTATAATGTTAGGTTCCCTCCTTCTCTCTCTAAAATTCTCTTACCTCTCTCTAAAACCCTCAGAAAACACCCCGAAATAAACCCCAAAGCCTATTTATCAAAATAGGGTTGGGTTATGAAAAGAGAAAAATTAACCCTCCGAACTCAGCTATGCGGTCGCACAATGGACCGCACAATTGGTGTGCGGGTCGCACAATGGTCGCACAAATTGATGCCTAGAACTGGGCTGTTCTAGTCCATTCTCCGACCAGTTTACAGTCGCATAACCATTTTGCGATCGCATAATAGTCGCAGAATCGCATTCTGTCAGCCATTTGTAATTTGGTCATAACTTCTTGTAGGAATGTCCAAATGATGACCGGTTTGAAGCGTTGGAAACTAAACTCAATGTGCTTTAATTTGATATGTAATACACTATATAAGCCTTCATATCCAGAGAGGTATGCTTGTTCGAAGTTAGGTCTTGTGCGAACTCACTTGAAACTTTATTGTATCATAAAATTTTCAACTTGCCTTAGCCTTGGGGCTCTTCTTAGACCATAAACCATTCTTAGTGCACTTCATACATATATTATCATGATCAATTGATATCATTCATATAATAGTCCTTGTCTACACACAAAATAATATAATTAGCGCACATCAACTTTCTTACTAGCGCTCAGGTACTTCGAAATTTTCCGGGGTGTTAAACCAAAACCACTCCTAACAACACATCCACAACTCAACAAAAAATCACAATATATATCTATAACGCCAATCTCAATATTACAGTCATTATGTTATCAAAAGTGGTATCTGGATACGAACTACATATATTTAAATCATAACACATAGAAAGTATCTTTCGAACCATAACCATTTGGCTATACAAACAAGTGAGAAATATTTTCTTTCCACAACACCCACGGCCTTCGAGGTGACTTCCTCGACGCACAGACTTTGCCATAGCACTTTGACAGAGGAAAATCTTAACTTCCAAACTTGTCTAAGTACATCCTATAAGCCAATTATCCATTAACTTCACCTTCAATAGCCTCCACTATAATGATAGACAAAGTGCTAGGAGGTCATGGATCGCCAACATGGATTGGTGAGGTTGTTTGGACTGGGTCAGATGCGAGATTGGGCCCATGTTTGGGCTGAAATTGATTTGATAACAACCATTTTTGTGTTTAATTGTGCAATTGCAATTGTAGCCTTTTGATCTTTAACCCTTTTAAAAATTAATTTAATTAAACTTAATTAAGTCTAATTAAATATGATAGAAATATAATCACCAAATACACCACTAATTATTGTAATTAACTAATTATTTATTAAACACTTTATTTTCTAAATTATGGAATTAATTTTGGATTAATTGAAATAATAAGCGAGTTAATCAAAAATCAAAGGTTAATTTATTGAATTAATTATAAAACTTATGTTTAAAAATATAGAGGCTATTTTAATTATTTTTAATTTACTAAGGGTAATATTTTATAAACATTTAATACCTAATTATTAATTTAACACTATTAATTTATATTTATGTTATATTTATATAAAAATAAGTATTATTGATTATAAAATATTTTTAACACATTTATTGCAAATCATAAAGTATAAATAATTTAATTTTAAAAGGGAGGGTCAAAATTGGTCATCAACATGATGTATTAGGACTTGCATGTGCGGTTAATTATAATTTCGGCTTATGTTCGGATTCGGAGGTTCCTAGATGGTTTTGGCTCTATTTGTCGAAAGTTGGCAATTTGAAGGTTTGGAGAGTTTATAGGTTTGACCAGGAGTTGACTTTGGTTTACAGGGGTAGTTGGTGCTCCGAGACTTTTCTTGAATACATTTAGTGAATGAAAACTTTTATGCAAAGTTTGGTTGTGATCTGTAAGTTCTACGTGTGATTCAGACGCATTTGGCGAAGTTTGAAAATTAGAAAGTTAAGAGAAGTATTTTGATCTTCGATTCTTGGTTTTGATGTTATTTGTGGCATTTCGAGCTCTTGGATAAGGTATCGGGACTAGTTGTTATGATTGGGCGGGGTCCCGAGGGCCTCAGGTGTGATTCGGGATGGTTTCGGATCATTTTGGTTGAGTTTGGAGTAGCTGGTGTAATGGTGCATTGCAGTGCATCACGATTATAGAGCAAGGCTCGCTATCATATAGAAGGAATTGGACGGCAGGTATTTGTTCATCGCGTTCGCGAATAGAGTGTCGCATTGACATAGTGTTGGAAGCTAGAAATATCGTGTTAGCGCGTGGATGTTCGTGTTCGCGCATGGACGTTCGTGTTCGCAGAGTTGTGGTGCTAGGTGGGGTTTTGGCCTTCACGTTCGCATAGGTGTTACCGCGTTCACGTAGGCCTATGTAGTGTTATCATTGCATTCGTATGGGTTGCTTCGCATTCACGAAGTATGGTTGGGGGCTGGAGGCTGTTTGGCCTTCGCGGTCGCGAGGGTAGTGCCTCGATCGCAAAGAGTAATGCCTGGATAGATTTTATAAGTTGTAATTTTGGAATTTTGCCCATCTTTCATATTTTGAGCACTAGACTTCGAGAGGAGGAGAGTTTAAAGAGGAATTTCATTAGTTCATTAGAGGTAACAAATTTTTACTTGGATTTGGCTTTATATTTTGTTTCCCTATAGAATTTTACACTTTAATTATGGAATTTTGAAAAGAAATTTGGGGTTTTGTCTATAATTTTGGAAAGTGGAAATTGGGTATTTGCGAATCTATTTGGACTTGATTGCAGAATCTAATCACACATTTGGTCTCATGGAATTATGGATAGTCGGTATCTATCCCTTGACTCGGATTTTGACCATATGGGTCCCGGCTGACTTTTGGGAATTTGATTAAAGATTGAAGATTTATTGCTTGGAATTGAGTCATATAGCTTTGACATTATTGAGTTGTATTTGGCTAGATTCAAGTCGTTTGGAGTTGGATTTGAATGGAAACGCTATTTGTTGTTGATTAAAGCTTGCGGGGTATTGATAAATATTTTGCCTAGCTTTGTTGAGGGATTTTTTCCTAATAAATGATATTGTTTGCTACATGCAGGGATGATACATATGCGAAGTCATGAACGTATATGCATGTGTCAGTATTATCCATGCTCGGGGTAGATTAGATGCTTCTTTGTGCCTTGTTGAAATTTGTGACCTTCTTGACTTATATTTCACTTGCTTCTAACATTAAATGAGCATAATTATCCATGCTAGAAATTATGTTTAAACGTATGGCATCTTAAATGGGTATGATAGACTAACCTTGAAACTCTTGATATACTTGAATTGATCATAGTCATGTGTTATACCATGAAATCATCTCTACACCTATTTTTCTGGTCCTACTTGAGCTTCTTTATTCATATTTAAAGACTATGATTGGGGCCTTTGTTACACCCCATGTTTTCGTATGTAAAAGTACGTCGTAAGTCAATTAATGTAAGCTCAGAAATAAAATCATCTTTCAAATAACATAAAGTAAGTTAATCATGTTACCTTATAGGTGACAAATATTTAGGATCATGAACTGCAAGTACCAAGAGGGTTGGAAGTTTTAGAAGCTAAGCGAATCGAAGAAAATAAGTATCGTCGAAGGTCGACAAGTTGGGAATGTTATAACATGTACTTTTGGGATGAGGATAGGGTGATTAACATGATAAGGAGATTATATTATAAGTTATTTTAGTCTTATGATAGTCGTATGTTGTGTTTTGAAGTCATGTGAGTTGTGAAACAAAAGTTGGCAGAGGTCATCACAAGTTACATTCATAAATGTGTTGAAATGTAGGCCACATGTAGCTAAGCTTTTCTCCCAATATACTTGGAATTACGGGATAATCCACCTACAAAACGGAAGATCTACGAGTCTAAATTCTAACGCACTAAACCGTTTGTAGATACGACATCGGAGTAGAGAGATATTCGCATTTTTGCTAGACTGCATAAGCAGCTCCCATTGAGACCTACATAGGCAGTGCTCGACCTACTTCACTTTAAAAATGATTTGGACGATCTTTATTACTCATTTTTCGACCCCAAATTCGTCCATACACTGCTCATAACCCTCCTAAATAGATACCATAAGGGTTTTTAGGGGAATCCAAGTGATTACACTATATTTCAACATCAAAAGTTAGTTCTAGTGAAGAACAACACCTCTTTAAGGTTGTGCTGTCATTGAGGATAGTTGTGGGCTGTGTTTGGTTGAAATTTCGTGTTGTTGCTACTGGTTAAGGTGAGTATAATAGCCTACTAATTGTTCTTAAGCTTGCTTGTATGTTGGTTAAGTTGTTAGGATGATAAATTACAAGATAATACTTGGATTAGCTTGATATATTATTGTTCTTGATGGATTGTTTTGAAAGTTGCTCTTATGAACTTTAAGTGGCTGGAAATTATGAGAAATAAATTGGCTATGATATTGTTAGTATGATTATGTTGGTTTACATGTCAAGTTTGTTGAGGAAATTGGTAACTAGAAAAGGAAATGGCTATAAAGCACTTGGAAGTTGTCCATAGTGATATTATCTTGTGTTGGGCTATTTCGGGTAACTTTGAAATTGAGTAGAAGATTGGAAATGCTTCAAAAGTATTTATTATTATACTGGATATATTACTAAGTTCAAGAATTAATGTTAATGGGGTTGAAGGGTGCTAAAGAGATTCAATCCGAGCTCACCGCTCGTCGTGAAGTAGTTGTGACTTGTTGTTGTTATATAGTATCTTATTATTGACACTTTTATGTTGTTGGATTACTCTGGTTGATGTCATTTGTATATGGTATTAGAGGAGGCCCTTGTTATAGGGGAGATGCTGCCCAAATTTACGTAAACAAGCTACTGGCTTAAGTTACGGACTTAGCCTTTACTCAACACTGATTTTGAATCTCCTTATGCTATAGTAGATTGAGTTGAGTTGTTTGAAGAGTTGCTTGGAAGGTAGCAAGTAATCAACGTGGTTAAGGTATGTTAAGGCTAATCCTTCGATATTAAGTACTTAAAGGTATTAAGGTATGTTAAGGATAAACCTTTCCTTCATTTTGGCATGATCATGTAACTACATGTGTTTGATAACGAGACATAAAGAGAATTTCGTATTTCTAAATCTATGTACATTATCCTAGTCCCATAAGTTACAGTATTCTCCCTTATAGGGACTTTATATTCCGTTAAGTATTGTCTTCTTCCAATAAAGAGAGAAGAGGGTGTATACATATGTACAATATAACAGTACTTTCACCACCATCGAGCTATAATCGGTGGGCAAGCCTCTATTGGGAAACCTCTGATCAGATGGTAAGTTAATACTGAGCCTACTATGGCTGAGCGTATATGAGAGAGCCTAGAATGGTTGAGATATCAAGCCTAGTATGGCTGAGCGCCTATGAGAGAGCCTACTACGACAGAGCAGATACAGGTACCGAGAGTCGGTATCAGTAGGAAAGCATATCTTCGGATCATCTTTGACTCCCGGTTACTTTCAGTTATTATATTATCAGTTCAGTCTCAGCTTTTAGTTATTCTATTGCCTTACATACTTGGTATATTATTCCGTACTAACGTTCCTTTTGCCGGGGACACTGCATTTCATGCCTGCAGGTCCTGATAGATAGCTGGATAGACCTTCCCAGTAAACAGAGCCAAACATCAGCTTGGTTGGTAAGCTCCACTTCCCCGAAGTTACTAGATCTAGACCATGGAGTCCATTTTATATATACAGGTTTGATGGGTAGGTCGAGGCCCTGTCTGGACCATGATATAGTTTAGTTATCTCTAGAGGCATGTAGACGAGTTCTATATATTTTGTATATGAGTATTGTGGCCTTGTCATCTCTGTGTACATGTTCAGTTTTGTATTGCTGGTTGTAGACGTTCATGGCGGCCTCGTCGGCCTGTACATTTATGTATATGAACTTTTGGGTGTGTTTAGCCCTCAGATAAGAGAGATGTTATTTTTAGATGATTCAGAATATGGCATCATCGGCCTTGATTAGTATTGTCAGCTTGCAGGTATGCCTCGTCGGCCTAAGTTGAGGGCTACCCCTCCAGAGTTCATAGTTACAGATGTCACAACCCAAAACCTAACCCGTCGTGGATGGCGGCTATCGTGATACTAGGTAAGTCAACATTTCCAAAACACTTTCAACATTTAACAGAAATGAATTAAGACATCTAAAATGATCGGAGTTTTTCATAAAAAATGGGGTAAAACCCAATAGCATATGTGCGAAAAAATAGCCCGACATCGGGGTGTCACTAAGTACATGAGCATCTATACCAGGAGCAGTTTAATACAATATTTAAGGAATAAGAACTTAAATGCGATAAGGATAATGAAGGAGAGCCAAGGCCTGCGAACGCCATGCAACTACCTCGATATTCTCCAGAATCAGCTGCTCAAATATCAACACCCGCTATGACCGGGAACAACTAGATCTGCACACGAAGTGCAGGGTGTAGCGTGAGTACAACCAAATCAGTAAGTAACAAAAATAAATAAGGAACTGATAAGGTAGTGATGAGCTATACAAATACAGTTCATTTTCAAAAATTCCAGCAAAGAATAGATATGCTTTCAAATACGGCAGTTTAAGTCAAATCAGTTTAATACAGTTAAAGTGCAGGTAATCCGGATATAGAATCTTTCAGAAATTTCACAACAATGACAGATAGGAACTAAGTGCATCCACAAATGAAAAACAAGTGCAGCCTCTCAGGGCAACAGTCACTCAACTCGTCACAACAGCTCAATCACTCGGCTCTCAGCCCTCACTACTCACACTCAATAGGTACATGCGTTCATTGGGGGTGTGCAGACTCCGGAGGGGCTCCTTTCATCCCAAGCGCTATATCCGCACAGACAACTCACATGCTTCACGGACAACTCACGTGCTATAGTATCAATATGTGGATCCGCACGGACAACTCACGTGTTGCACGAACAACTCACGTGCCATAGTATCAATACCTCAAAGATAGGCCCTCGGCCTCACTAAGTTATCAACCTCTCTAGTCTCTCGGGCTCTCGAAAATCACAAAGATCGGCCCAAATAAAGATAACATAGTGTATCAACAAGAATCAAGAAGAGGCTGAGATATGATACGCAAATACAACCATGACTGAGTACAAGACAGCAATTAGCAAGTGATTCAACAAGTACGCGACCTCTACGGGTCCCAACAGTACCATCACATAGCCTAAGCATGATTTCTAACAAGATTTGCAGTCAAATTTTCTCTAACACAGGGAGAGCATATAGCTAGCAACAAGTTATTCAACTTTACAGTTACACGGAATGGACCAAGTCCCAATTCCTATGGTGCATGCCCACACGCCCGTCACCTAGCATGTACGTCACCTCCAAAATACTCACATAATCTAATAATCCGGGGTTTAATACCCTAAGGATCATATTTAAAACTGTTACTTACCTTAAACTATGCAAAATCCTACGCTGCAATGCCTTTGCCCCTCGAATCAATCTCCAAATACCCCGAATCTAGCCACAAACAATACGAGATAATCAATATAGTCTAAAGGGATCAATTCCACTGCCCAGACTTTTCGCACCTGCGGGGCCGCTTCTGCGGAAACATTCCCGCTCCTGCGGAAGTCAGGTGAGAGAGATGTTATTTTTAGATGATTCAGAATATGGCATCATCGGCCTTGATTAGTATTGTCAGCTTGCAGGTATGCCTCGTCGGCCTAAGTTGAGGGCTACCCCTCCATAGTTCATAGTAACAGATGTCACAACCCAAAACCTAACTCGTCGTGATGGCGCCTATCGTGATACTAGGCAAGTCAACATTTCCAAAACACTTTCAATATTTAACAGAAATGAATTAAGACATCTAAAATGATCGGAGTTTTTCATAAAAAATGGGGTAAACCCCAATAGCATAAATGTGGAAAAATAGCCCGACATCGGGATGTCACTAAGTACATGAGCATCTATACCAGGAGTAGTTTAATGCAATATCTAAGGAATAAGAACTGAAATGCGATAAAGATAATGAAGGAGAGCCAAGGCCTGCAAACGCCATGCAACTACCTCGATAGTCACTAAAATCAGCTGCTCAACTATCAACACCCGCATGACCGGGAATACCTAGATCTGCACACAAAGTGCAGGTGTAGCGTGAGTACAACCAACTCAGTAAGTAAAAAAAATAAATAAGGAACTGAGAAGGTAGTGACGAGCTATACAAATACAGTTCATTTTCAATAATTCCAGCAAAGAATAGATATGCTTTCAAATCCGGCAGTTTAAGTTAAATCAATTTTATACAGTTAAAGTACAGGCAATCCGGATATAGAATCTTTCAGAAATTTCACAACAATGACAGATAGGAACTAAGTGCATCCACAAATGAAAAACAAGTACAGCCTCTCAGGGCAACAGTCACTCAACTCGTCACAACAGCTCAATCACTCGGCTCTCAGCCCTCAATACTCACACTCAATAGGTACATGCGCTCATTGGGGGTGTGCAGATTCCGAAGGGGCTCCTTTCATCCCAAGCGCTATATCCGAACAGACAACTCACGTGCTTCACGGACAACTCACATGCTATAGTATCAATATGTGGATCCGCACGGATAACTCACGTGTTGTACGGACAACTCACGTGCCATAGTATCAATACCTCACAGATAGGCCCTCGGCCTCACTCAGTTATCAACCTCTCTAGTCTCTCGGGCTCTCGAAAATCACAAAGATTGGCCCAAACAAAGATGACATAGTGTATCAACAAGAATCAAGAAGATGCTGAGATATGATACGCAAATACAACCATAACTAAGTACAAGACAGCAATTAGCAAGTGATTCAACAAGTACGCGACCTCTGCGGGTCCCAACAGTACCATCACATAGCCTAAGCATGATTTCTAACAAGATTTGCAGTCAAATTTTCTCTAACACAGGGAGAGCATATAGCTAGCAACAAGTTATTCAACTTTACAGTTACACGGAATGGACCAAGTCCCAATTCCTATGGTGCACGCCCACACGCCCGTCACCTAGCATGTGCGTCACCTCCAAAATACTCACATAATCTAAATAATCCGGGGTTTCATACCCTAAGGACTATATTTAAAATTGTTACTTACCTTAAACCGTACAAAATCCTACGCCGCAATGCCTTTGCCCCTCGAATCAATCTCAAAATGCCCCGAATCTAGCCACAAACAATACGAGATAATCAATATAGTCTAAAGGGATCAATTCCACTGCCCAGACTTTTCGCACCTACGGGGCCGCTTCTGCGGAAACATCCCGCTCCTACGGAAGTCACTTATCTGTTGTCTCCGCTTCTGTGATCAAAGGACCACATCTGAGCCTATCGCAGGTGCGGGAAACCCATCGCACTTACGGTTTGATATCGCTCCTGCACCCACCTGCCCGCTCCTGCGGCCATCGCATGTGCGGGAAAATCTTCGCACCTGCGACCTCTACTCAACTCATCCTTGGCCACTTCTGCGGGCTCCTTTCCCGCTTCTATGGGCTCGCACCTGCGGTGCCCACTCCACAGGTGCAGTTAAACCAGCAGCAGCAGCACTTCAGCTGCTTCATCAACTCAAAAATCAAGTCCGTTAACCACCCGAAATCAACCCGAGGCCCCCGGAACCTCAACCAAACATACGAACTAGTCATATGACCCAATGAGAACTTAGTTGAACCTTCAAATCACCCAAAACAACACCAAAACACCGATTACACCCGGATTCAAGCCTAAAGAACTTCTAAACTTCCAACTTCCACAAATGACGCCAAAACCTATCAAACCACATCCGATTGACCTCAAATTTTGCACACAAGTCATATTCAACATTACGGACCTACTCCAACTTTCGGAATTAGAATCCAATCTCGATATAAAAAGGTCAACCCCCCAGTCAAACTTCCCAAAAATTCGACTTTTGCCATTTCAAACTTAAATTAGCTACAGACCTTAGATTCACAGTCCGGATACGCTCCTAAGTCCAAAATCATCCAACGGAGCTAACAAAACTCCATTTTGGAGTCGTCTTTACACAATTCCGACTACGGTCATACTCCTAAGACTTAAGCTTTCATTTTAGGGACTAAGTATCCAAAAACACTCTGAAACCAAAAACAAGACCTCCCGGCAAGTCACATAAGCAGAAAAGGATATAGGGAAAGCAGTAAATAGGGGATCGGGGCTAATACACTCAAAACAATCGACCGTGTCGTTACATCCTCCCCCATTAAAACAATCGTTCGTCCTCGAACGAGCATAGAGACATACCTGAAGTGGTGAAAAGACGAGGATAACAGCTATGAATATCATGATCGGTCTCCCAAGTCGCCTCCTCGCCCGGTTGGCCCCTCCACTGAACCTTCACAGAAGCAATATTCTTTGACCTCAACTTTCAAACCTGCCTATCCAAGATTGCCACCGGCTCCTCAACATAAGACAAATCCTTATCCAACTAGACTTAGCTGAAATCCAACATGTGAGACGGATCGCCATGATACTTCCGGAGCATAGAAACAAGGAATACTGGATGAACTCCTGCTAGACTGGGAGGCAAGGCAAGCTCATAAAAAACATCCCCAACACGTCGCAATACCTCAAATGGATGGATAAACCTCGAGCTCAGCTTGACTTCTTTCCGAACCTCATAACACTCTTCATGGGTGACACCCGAAGCAAGACCCACTCTCCAACAATAAATGCAACATCGCGAACCTTCTGATCCGCATAACTCTTCTTTCTGGACTGGACTGTGCGTAGTCTATCTCGAATATATTTAAACATCTCCAGTGCATCCTAAACCAAGTCTGTACCCTATAATCTAGCCTCGCCCGGCTCAAACTAACCTACCGGAGACCTACACCGCCTACCATGCAGAGCCTCATACGGTGCCATCTTGATGCTCGACTGGTAACTGTTGTTGTAGGCAAGAACTGATCCCACGAACCCCCAAACTCCATCACAAACGCATGAAGCATATCTTCTAATATCTGAATAGTGTGATTGGACTGTCCGTCCGTCTGAGGGTGAAATGTTGTTCTCAACTCCACTCGAGTCCCCAACTCATGCTACATGGCTCTCTAAAATCGTGATGTAAACTACGTACCCCGGTCAGAGATGATAGATAACGGTACACCATGAAGCCTGACGATCTCGTGGATATACACTCGAGCAAGCTGCTCGGAAGAATAGGTAGTCATCATAGGAATGAAATGAGCTGACTTGGTCAGCCTATCCACAATCACCCAAACTGCATCAAACTTCCACTGAGTCCGTGAAAGCCCAACAACAAAATACATAGTGATCTACTCCCATTTCCACTCCGGAATCCCTAGCTTCTGAAGCATCCCACCTGGTCGTTGATGCTTAAACTTCACCTACTGGCAATTTAGGCACCAAGCTACATACTCCACTATGTCCTTCTTCATTCTCCTCCACAAGTAATGTTGTCTCATGTCCTGATACATCTTTGCGGCACCCGGATGAATAGAATACCGCAAACTGTGAGCCTCCTGGAGAATCAGCTCAAGCAACCCATCTACATTGGGCACACATAGCCTGCCATGCATCCTCAATGCACCATCATCCCCAATAGTGACATTTTTAGCATCACCATGCTGGACCATGTCCTTAAGGACAAGCAGATAGGGGTCATCATACTGACGCTCCCATATACGATCATAAAGAGAAGATCGAGAGACCACACAAGCCAATACTCGACTCGGCTCAAAAATATCCAATTTAACAAATTGGCTGGCTAAGGCCTGAACATCCAATGCCAATGGCCTCTCTGTTGTTGGAAGATATGCTAAGCTCCCCAAACACTCCACCCGGCGACTCAAGGCATCGGCCACCACATTGGCCTTCCCGGGTGGTACAAAATGGTGATATCATAGTCCTTAAGAAGCTCCAACCACCTCCGTTGACGCAAGTTAATATCCTTCTATTTGAACAGATGCTGCAAACTCCGATGATCAGTGTAAATCTCACAATGGACCCCGTACAAATAGTGTCGCCAAATCTTCAAGGCGTGAACGATAGCTGCTAAATCAAGGTCAAGGACAAGATAGTTCTTCTCATGAGGCTTCAACTGGCGTGAAGCATAAGCAATCACTCTACCCTCCTGCATCAGAACACACCCAATACCGATCTGCGAGGCATCACAATACACTGTGTAAGAACTAGAAGCTGATGGTATAACTAGAACTGCTCCCTCGGGCTTTATCTGATGTATCTGAGTTGCTTTTGGCTATTTTTGAGCCATTCGGAGGTCTCTACGTGCATGATGGCATTTTTGGAGCATCGCTTGGCTTGCTCGGTGTTGGAATTAGCTTGTTCAAGATAACTAACTCTTCTAAACTTAGTGCTGAGGGTATGAAACCCCAAATTACATATTGTGTGATTGGTATTGAGGTGACGCGCATGCTAGGTTGCGGGCGTGTGGGTGTACACCCTGTGAATGGTGATTTCCATTATTTCCATGGCACTGTATAGTGGCCCTAGTTTCATTGATATCTGTGTCTTCACAATATGATATAGTAACTAAGCTGTCAATCATGCTAGATATCATGTTTAGGCTTTATGCTGATATTGTTAGGACCCATAGAGGTCGTTGCTTGCTGTCATCTCACTGATTTCATTGATATTTCGTACTCAGTGGGTGACACTGGAGAGATTGATCACTGAGTGAGGCCGAGAGCTTGATTATGAGTGACTGTTATGGGATCGGGCTGCACGCCACAACCGTTATATTGATGATTATGATAGCGCTTGGGCTGCAGGAGCCCCTCCGGAGTCTGTAACACACCCCTAGTGAGCGCGGATGATACTATTGAGGGATGGATTTCCCTAGACATGGATTTGTCTGAAGTACTTACTACCTGAAGATGGATTTCTCCACAGGGTTGGATTGCCCTTTTTCCTCGGTACTGGGTGACTCAGTGTTGTATATGTTTTGGGATGTATTTCCCTGGGCCGTATGGGCCATATACATAACCGAGTGGTTGAGCATAATGAGTGGAAAGTGAGAAGCAGTGAGATTGAGTACTCTGAGAGTGTGAGTATATGATTCATCTCTGAGATACATGGCATTGGCATGCACACATGACATACATGCATATAGACGCATTTTCCTCATGATGTACGGTATCAAGCCATTGATGACTTTTACACACAGTGATATGTGAGCATAGAGAGGTTTTTCAGACTTGCTATCTGGAAAGGAAATGAAACATCTTACTTATTTTGGAAAGGATTTTTGAAAAAATTTCAGTTTTCAAACTATCTCATACTTTTCGACGATTTGTGTAAAGGATTTGGGTTTTCACTGTTATTCTTGAAAAGCGGAACTATTTTCGGGAAAGTGTGATAAAGCTAAGCATTTCATTTCTGAATTGCTTCCTTATTTATATGCTCTACATTGTTATAAATAGTTGTTGGCTATTGGAGTTGGACCCGACCATATTCCAGCTCGTCACTACTTTCAACCTAAGGTTAGGTTTGTTACTTATTGAGTATAGGGGGCCGGTTGTACTCATACTACACTTCCTGCACATTGCGTGCAGATTTCAAATGCTAATGTTATTGTGTTTGATGGGAGCTGGATTGGAAGATGTACCTGTGTCTCTGTTGCAGCTGCCTCTTGTTCATTGTAGCCTTAGATTTTAAAACTCTATTTATGTACTTTTCAAACAGAAAGTGTATTTAGTTCATATCAGCTTTGTAAACTCTATTCTTAGAAGCTCGTGATTTGTACTACCAGTCCTTGGGGAATGTATAAGATTCAGATAATTCCTTTGTTTAATTATCTTATTAAAAAGTTAATTGAAATTGGATAGTTATTAGTTGGCTTACCTAGAGGGTTGGGTTATGTGACATCACGACTTGTGGATTTTGGGTCGTGACAGATTGGTATCAGAGCTCTAGGTTCATAGGTTCTACAAGTCAAGCAAGTGTCTAGTAGAGTCTTGCGGATCGGTATGATGACGTCCATACCTATCTTCGAGAGGCTACAGACATTTAGGATATACTTCCCATCTTTCTTTCATTTTCATGCGGCATTGTTTCAGCTTGAGGTGTAATACTTTGAATTCCTTCCACGTATTCATATGCACACGTGAGCGCTCGGTATCGGCTGTGCATTGACGGCTGGTGATTTACTGGATGAGGGCGAGATGTGATTTCTGTGTGTTGATGATGGACCAGTCTAGGGGAATTGAGGCTGGGTTTTGACTGTAGTTGGAGCACTGAGGTGTTGACTGCGTGAGCACGTGCTTTTTGATTTATATGTCCGGTACTATCCCTATTAGTGGAATTGGTGGTTGGATGGTTATGTGATGAGTATGATGTAACTGCGAGATGTGTTCATATGATTTGAATGTGACGAGAAGGGTTTGCTTGAGGTGGAGAAAGAACTATTTGGTGCTTGATTTCCATCTTGATTTGACATATAGTCTCGTGTTATGGGTGTGTTGAAGGATCCTTTTTATGTTTTTAGTTGAGGAGTAGAGTAGATTTTCATGTCGTGATATGACTTCAGACTAGGGAAGATTAAGTGGTTGTGTAATAGTTATGATTGTGGAAGGGTACAGAACGATGTCAGTTTGAGGCTAAGCAGGTGGGTTATCTCCTGCGGGATGTCCTGAGGTTGTGTGATCCCTTTGTTGTTTTGTTGAGAGTTCTCTTTTACCAGTAAATTATATGTAGTGCAATTTGAGTTTGGATCGCTTGTGGAAGTTGGCTTGACTGTTACGAGGATGAATGCGAAATTTGCAAATGATTTGAGGTATTATGTGGTTTGTGTTACATGAGCTTGGGAAGGATTTAGTTGAATCCTATTACGGTGTTATGCCAGTATGGGGGTGGCTATTGTAAGTTATCAGATGCTTTATCCCTTGGCCTTGTGCCAAGTGGGGGAGTCTGCTATCGAAGGGTTGCTTGCACATTTATGTGTTGTATTGGTTTCAGTTTGAGGTATACTGGTGAATCAGTTATGGCTTACAGAGGTTGAGATCAAGGGTGACTCGAGTAAAGGAAATTTTGGATAAGGGTTGTGTTGTGCTTTATGGGTATATGAGAAACATTGGATGATTGAGTTGTTATATGTAAAGGATGTAGCGTGCATGGGGTATGGATTCACTCGGTTGCTTAGAAGAGTGGATTACTTCCTTGGGTGTTGTTGTGCTAATGGGGCACATGTCGTTCAGTTCGTTTGGTCAATTTAATTGAGACCTGAGTAGAGTGGAAGACTGTCAAGAATGGTTCTAATAGATGCAAGATTTAAATGTGGCAATTAAGAATTTTGCGGATTTGTGCATGGCTAAAATCGGAGGGTTACACTGGATGGTGTCGAGACTCGAAGTATTTCTACATCATTGTGGATTCTACATTTCAGTATCAAGAAGGTAAGATGAACAGCTTGAAATTCACAGAAGGTCTTTTCAGAGTGGGTATCTCGATTGTGGTACTTTTGTGGTGCTTAAGAGAGCATTCAGTGACTTATGAGCCTTAGGGCGATATGGTTTTATGCTAGGGTCTCATGTGGTGAGTCTTGGGTTGAGGATTGAAGTATTATGGCAAAGAGGAGTATCAATTCGAAGGTAATTTAGAAGGAACTCGGAGAATTAGGACACTTTAGTAACGGGTTGGATCAACATGGTAGCAGATGTGATTGGCTCTTTTGGTGCTTATGATGTAGTGAGTTTCTACAGGTGTTTTGTGGTGATACTCTTGGGTTTTGAAGGCCTTCATAGCCTGGTTGAGTTGGAGGGGTTCAGTCCTGACGGTTTGGTTTTGTGTAAATGGGATTCGGAGAGTTCTTGATGGTTTCTACCACGGTTAGAGATGTATATTTCCTACTGGCATGAGGAGCATGTGATGTATAGTGATTTTCTCCTAGATGGGATCAAATGGAAAGTTCTTGGCTAATTAAGTATGCAGTTGCTTGTGACTCAGAGTGGATTACGAAACTGTCGTATTTTTCGTATGATGGCATGGTATGTGCGGTGTGTTGTTTAGGATTGAGAATTGCATGGGTAAGGTCACGGTTCAATTTTGAAGGGAAGGTCATGAGTCCTTAGGCAGCACGGACGATTTCGGACGACTAGGTAAATGATATTACTATCTGGTATGGCTTGATGAGGGTATACATTTCAGAAGGGGCAATGTGTTTTGATTTATGGATACTTCATTGGTAGTGCGACACTCTCTTGTTTGATAGACTGTTGATGTTCAAATTTTGCTTTGTGGCACAGAAGAATTATAGAAGTATTCCTCGTGGGATGATAGTGTATTGGAGAAGTGTTAGACATTCAGGCGGTGGAGTTGAGATCAGATATGGTGATTCGTGTGTTCTATGGATTTGGAGACTGGGAGTTCTCATGAGTAGATTGCTTCATGGTTGTGGACTGTGAAAACGTAGCCAAGGTTAGTCAGAAGATAGTATGTGTTGTGATTCAGTTATTGTGGACTTTTGGAGGGTTATTTATCTATTGTGGGTGACGAGAGTTGATTTGGGGTTCATTGGTAAGCCCAATATGGATGTGTGTTTTGCACCGAGTCGGATTGGTTGGCTCCATACTGCCATTGTTGAGGGATGTGTCATTCGGTTGTTGTTGAGCTTATTCCTGTTCTGAAATGATTTGTGAATTACTCTTCTATGCCACGAGGAGTTGTGATTCGTTGGTTATACGCACATATGGTGCTGTTCTATTTGAGCTTTATACAGGAATTTGAGCGAGATAAGTATTTGGGTATTGCATGATTGATTGCGTGTTGGCTATGTTCTTTTCGGTTTGTGGTATTATGTTATTTGCTCTCTGTGGTTATGGTAATGCACTTTGGGTACTTGATGTCAAATTTTGCGTGGTTATTGATTTTGAGCAAGGTGGCTCGAGGTTTATAATATTGACCAGCGTTGGGATGGGGTCACGCATTGCGGCAAAGTTATGTTGAGATATGATCCTTTGTGTTGGATTCGTGTGTTTTGGTTCTACGGTGTGTGCTAGGCTCTTAGCATGGTGTTGTGATGGTACTTGTTAAGCTGGCAGGACAGTCCTCTGGTTTGAGGCATTTGCAGGATTGAGTACATTTGGAATGTTGCTATTTGGTGCACAGGTTGTGACTTTAAGCTGTATTGATGTGTCTTGTGACTAGAGTGATTATGTTAGATGGGATGAGGTCATCGTACTAGAATGGGTGCTATCGGATCTGATTGCGGTATATTTGGAAGGATATTGATGTTGTCTGGCTTAGAAATTTGCTATAGTTCCTATCGAAGGAAAGAGAGTTCCACAACTTGTTGATCTGGCGAATGGTTATGAGTTTCTGCTTGTTTCTTTCATCGTTGGCAATATATGAAGGTGTTAGAATGAGGCTTTGTTTGACAAGAGGTTTATTACCGGCATTGGGTTGTTTTGAGCAACTACTGTGATTAGAAATTATCGCTATGAGTGTTTGAGTTATGTGGTATATCATGTGATTTCATCTTGAGTTATGGCTATGACTGGATTCAACTTGTTCAGACTTATACAGTGTGTAGATGCGATATTCTGATCTTATCAAAAAAATTCGGATGTGGAAATTGGATTCTAAGGCTTATGGACTAGGTTGGATTAAGAAATTTTAGTCATATTGTGTTATCAGACCTATATGGGATAGGGTGACGTGGGATCACCCCCGGGTATGTGCATGGTAAGGTTACACGGTGATTTGATGGCTTTTCGAATAACTCTGGGCACGTTCGAGGACGAACGTATGTTTAAGTGGGGGAGGATGTAACGACCCTACCGATCGTTTTGAACATTTGCACTTCGCTCGGTTGTTGAGGACATGAGTAGCTTTGTATGATGTATTACGACTTATGTGAATATTCGGTTTTGGCTTTCAGGTTATTCATAATTGATTTGGAGAAATGATTCTATGCTAGAAGCTTTAAATTTGAAAGGTTTGACCAAGTTTTGACTTTTTAGTATTTGACCTCAGATTGGATTTTCGGATGGTTCTGTTAGCCCCGGTGGGTGATTTTGGACTTAGGAACTCGTCCGAATTGTGGTTTGGAGGTCCGTAGCAGAATTTGGCTTGAATTGGCAAAAGTTGGAATTTTGGAAAGTTTGACCGGGAGTGGACTTTATGATATCGGGGTCGGATTCCAATTCTGGATGTTGAAGGAGGTCCGTAATGTCAAATGTGACTTGTGTGCAAAATTTGAGGACAATAAGACGTGATTTGATAGGTTTCGACATCGGTTGTAGAAGTTGAAGTTTCAAAGTTCAATGATTTCGAATTGAGATGTGATTCGTCGTTTCGATGTTGTTATGTGTGTTTTGAGGCCTCAAGTAGGTCTGTCTTATGTTATGGGACTTATTGGTATATTTGGATGGGGTCCCGAGTGGCTCAGGTGAGTTTCGGACGAGGTTCAGATCATTTATATTCCATGTTGCATTGATGAAGATTTTCTGGTTCTAGTATGACCGCACCTGTGGAGTTTTGAGCGCATGTGCGGAGCCGCAAAAGCGGCACTGCCATCGCAGAAGCGAGAAAGGGAGTTGGGCATAAGGATCGCAGGTGCGGGTGCTTGGACGCACCTGCGCAACCGCAGATGCAGTTCAAGTGCGCAGAAGCGCGATCGCAGAAGCGGCTTAAGGACCACGGGTGCGAGCTTTTGCTGAGTGAGGCTGTTTCGCAGAAGTAAGGAATTACCGCAGAAGCGGTGGTTGTAGATGCGGCGATTTGACCACAAATGCGGAGATTGGCAGAGTTTTAAAAATCGAGGTTTTGGTTCTCTCTTCATATTTTGAGATGTGGGATTCTGATTGAGGCAATTTTTGAAGCAAATTTCATCACAAGGATTGGGGTAAGTGTTCTCTACTCAGTTTTGATTATATTCCATGAATCTATCTTCGATTTTAGCAATTGGTTGATGAATTTTAAAGAGGAAATTGGGGGTTTTGGCCTAAAGTTTTATAATATGAATTCTTTTTAGTTTTGAACACCGATTTGGAGTCGGATTTGAGTGAAACTAGTATGGTTGGATTTGCAATTGAATGGGTTGTCGGATTTTGTGAGTTTTTTCGAGTTTAAAGGCATGGGCCCCGGTGTATTTTTGGCCGGATTTGGTATTTTATGTGGAATTTGATCTTTATCATTTGTAATTTCTCCCTTAGGCTTTATCTGATGTATCTAAGTTGCTTTTAGCTAGTTTTGAGCCGTTCGGAGGTCGCTACGCGCGTGATGGCATTTTTGGAGCATCGCTTGGCTTGCTCTGTGTTGGAATTGGCTTGTTCAAGATAAGTAACTCTTCTAAACTTAGTGCTGAGGGTATGAAACCCCAAATTATGTGTTGTGTGATTGGTATTAAGGTGACGCACATGCTAGGAGACGGGCGTGTGGGCATGCACCCTATGAATGGTGATTTCCATTATTTCTATGGCACTGTATAATGGCCCTATTTTCGTTGATATGTGCTTTCACCATGTGATAAAGTAACTGAGATGTCAATCATGCTAGATATCATGTTTAGGCTTTATGCTGATATTGTTAGGACCCATAGAGGTCGTTGCTTGCTGTCATCTCACTGATTTCATTGATATTTCGTACATAGTCATATTCATGCATTCATATCATATCTCACTCTTAGTTGTTACTTATTGATACATCATATCATTGTTCCGGGTCAGTTTTCATGACATTGTGAGCACGTGGGTGAGACTGGAGAGATTGATGACCGAGTGAGGCCGAGATCGTGATTATGAGTGACAGTTATGGTATCGGGCTGCACGCCGCAGCGGTTTTATTGAGCGTGATGAGTGGAAAATGTGAAGCAGTGAGATTGAGTATTCTGAGAGTGTGAGTACATGATTCATCTCTGAGATACATGGCATTGGCATGCACACATGACATACATGCATAGAGACGCATTTTCCTCATGTTGTACGGTATCACGTCATTGATGACTTTTACACACATTGATATGTGAGCATAGAGAGGTATTTCACACTTGCTATCTGGAAAGAAAATGAAACATCTTACTTATTTTGGAAAAATTTACAGTTTTCAAACTATCTCATACTTTTCGACGATTTCGGTAATGGATTTGGGTTTTCACTGTTATTCTTGAAAAGCGAAACTATTTTCGGGAAATTGTGATAAAGCTGAGCATTTCATTTCTGAATTGCTTCCTTATTTATATGCTCTACATTGTTATAAATAGTTTTTGGCTATTGGAGTTGGACCCGACCATATTCCAGCTCGTCACTACTTTCAACCTAAGGTTAGGTTTGTTACTTATTGAGTACATGAGGTCGGTTGTACTCATACTATACTTCCTTCACATTGCGTGCAGATTTCGGATGTCGATGTTGCTGTGTTCGATGGGAGCTGGATTGGAAGATGTACCTGCATCCCTGTTGTAGCTGCCTCTTGTTCATGGTAGCCTTAGATTTTAAAACTATGTTTATGTACTTTTCAAACAGAAAGTGTATTTAGTTCATATCAGCTTTGTAAACTCTATTCTTATAAGCTCATGATTTATACTACCAGTCCTTGGGGAATGTATAAGATTCAGATAATTCCTTTGTTTAATTGTCTTATTAAAAAGTTAATTGAAATTAGATTGTTATTAGTTGGCTTACCTAGCGGGTTGGGTTAGGTGCCATCACGACTAGTGGATTTTGGGTCGTGACACACTTAGTCTATATGAGTCCAAACTCATTAACAAGATATAAGAATTTAATTTGCCCCAAAATTTAACAACGTGAAAGACCCTTCAAAACATTCATACTCGAGACTGTACGTCACATCTAAACAAAAAATCAAGCACCCAATGGCCTTTTTTTCACATTTCAAGGAAAATACTTCTCGGCATATTCAAATAGTTTTAACACATCCCGCAGTTACATCATACTCATCACAAAGCCATTCCTCTGCTCATCGAGTCACAAATACCACTCGTAGGGACATTACTGGACATATGAGTCCAAATATACATGTTACAACCGAAGCTACTGAGCTTAAGTTGTGGTCTAACCATGGCCTAAAGTCCTCCAGACTGGCCCATCACCAAAACACAGCATATACATCTCGAACCTCGTTCATAGAATCACAAGCCGGCGATGCACAGCTGATACTGAGCGCTGATGTGCGCATACGAATGCGTGGAAGGAATTCAAAGAGTTATGTTTCAAGCTAAATAAATTTGGCATGATAAGGAAAGAAAGATGGGAAATTACCCTAAATGCCGTGTAGCCTCTCGAAGATAAGTATGGACGTCATCATACCGATCCGCAGGACTCTACTAGACACCTGCTCATGATTTGTAGAACCTATGAACCTAGAGCTCTGATACCACCTTGTTACGACCCAAAATGCAAGTAGCCGTGATGGCACCTAACCTCACCCTCTAGGTAAGCCAAATAACAATAATCTGATTTAATTAATATTTAACTGACTCTAATACACTACCCAAGGACTGGTAGTACAAATCATGAGCTTCTAAGATTAGAATTTACAAGCTGGTATGAAATAAATACATCATCTTTCTGAAGTATACATAAACAGATTTTTATAAATCTAAGGCTACCATGAACAAGAGGCAGCTACAACCATAATGCAGGTACGTCTTCAAATCCAGCTCCCTTCGATCACAGCAGCATCAACATCCAGTATCTGCAGGCAAGGTGCAGAAGTGTAGTATGAGTACAACCGACCCCATATACTCAATAAGTAACAAACCTAACCTTAGGTTGAAAGTAGTGACGATCTTGTACCAAGGTCAGGGTCCAGCTCCAATAACCAACAACAGTTTATAACAACATAAATCGAGTAATAAAAGAAGTAACTCAAAGAATAAATGCTCAGCTATATCATGATTTCTGAAAATAATTCTGCCTTTCTAGTGTATGAATGAAAATCCAAATCATTTACCAAAAATATATGTAAGTTTGAAAACAGTAATTTTTCCCAATAATCCTTTCAACAATGATAAGATAATTTATTTTCTTTCCAGATAACCAGTGGAAAATGCATCACTATGCCCATATGCTGATGTGTGAGAAGTCATGAATGACGTGATACCGTACAGTATGAGGAAAATGCATCTCTATGCCTGTATGTCAAATGTGCATGTCAATGCGATGCAACTTAGTGATAAAATCATATGCATACTCTCAAAGTGTCAATTCAATCAGTCCTCCCAGTCACTCAGTCCTCCCAGTTACTCAGTCCTCACAGTCCCAATCGCTCGGCACTCGGACTCAGTAGGTACCTGCGCTCACTGGGGGTGTGTGCAGACTCCGGATGGGCTCCTTCAGCCCAAGTGCTATAATCTTCACTGACAACTCACGTGCTATAGTATCAATATCTGGATCCGCACGGACAATTCACATGTTATAATAAGCCAATCTGGCCTGCAGCAGTGTGCAGCTTGATCCCATAGCAATAAAGTATATAAAGCCAATATGGCTTTCGGCGTGCAGCCCGATCCCATAATTATCCTCACAATCAAGTCCTAGGCCTCACTCAGTCATCAATCTCTCCAGTCTCTCGGGCTCACAATATCATGAAACTAGCCCAAAATGATGATATGATGAATCAATAAATAGAAATAGAGATTAAGAGATGATATGCAATGAATAAACATGACGGAGTATGAAATTTCATTTTAAACAAATAATTCAACAGCAATATGACCTCTGTGGGTCTCAGTAATACTGGCACATAGCCTCAACATGATTTTTAATTTGATTCTCAGCTCAATTTCTATAGTGCACGCCCACACGCCCGTCTCCTAGCATGTGCGTCACCTCCAAACAATTCACATAATACGTATATTTAGGGTTCATACCCTAAGCTCCAAGAATAGAAGAGTTACTTACCTCGTTCAAGACGAATCCAATGTCGAGCAAGCTAAACAATGCTCCAGAAATTCCATTCTACGCGTATCAACTTTCAAACGGCTCAAATCTAGTCACAATTAATTTGATTTAGTCAACACAAATTATGGGAATTTATTCCATATTAAAATACTAATTTTTTTCACAAAACATCACCCTATTAACACTCTCTCTTACCATAATGCAATGCATAAATAACAACAGGGAGATAGAATAACAAGTACAAACCTTACTTCAACATTTGGTTCCATAATATCAGCCTCAACTTTGAAATAAAAACTCAGTTATCCCCAGAAAAATCCATAAGCATGATAAGAACGATAAGTTGAACAATACTAGTATAACACGTAGCAATTTGGCATAGGAATGAGACAATATCAGAAAAAATAGAGAAACATGGAAAAACAGGTAAATTGGCGGCGCATAGGTACTTGTCACCTCACATATACGCCGCTCATATGAATTTCACATAGCAAATAATCTAAGGTTCCTAATTCCCTCAAGTCAGGGTTAGACACAACACTTATCTCGCTCCGAAGGCCACTTAATTCTCAATCACAACTTTTCCTTTGGAATTCACCTCCAAACCACTCGTATCTATTCAAAAATGACTCAATAATATCAAATATTACTAAAGGAATCAATTATATTGCATAAATTAAATTTTCCAATTTTTCCTCCAAAAAGTCAAAAAATCGACCCCGGGCCCGCTTGGTCAAAACTCGAGGTTCAGACCAAAATCTTTTCACCCATTCACCCCCGAGCCCGAATATGTAATTAGTTTTGGAATCCGACCTCAAATTGAGGTCTAAATCCCCAAATTTTCGAAATCCCTATTTTCTACCCTAACCCCTAAATTTACCATGAAAACTCTAGATTTTAGGTTGACAATTCAAGAAATGTAATGGGTAATTGAAAAAAATGGTTTAGAATCACTTACCAGCAATTTGGGGAAGGAATGACTCTTGAAAAATCACCCCTCACCGTTTCGTTTTTGAGAAAAATAAGTTTTTTGGCAAAAATCCCGTTTTGGATTCTGTTAAGTGCTGGGCGACAGTGTTCATCGCGTTCGCGAGAGCACTGTCGCGTCCGCGAAGTGTATGGGCTGCCAAGCCTTCGCATTCGCGAGGCAGTGCTCGCGTTCGCGTAGGCTACCCTTCCCTGGTCTTCGCGTTCGCGGTGAAGAAAAGGCTGACTCCCCCTCCCCAGTGCCTAACGCTACGCGTTCGTGATTGGCTTGTCGCCTTCGCAAAGGGTAACGCCCTCATCGCTTCACGTTCGCGAAGAAGAAATCCCCAGCTGCCCAGTTTACTCTTCGTGTTCGCGAGAGTACCTTCGCGAACGCGAAGAAGGACATGCCAGAACACAGATTCTGCAAAAAAACCAGATTTCCAAAGTCCAAAACATCCCGTGGCGTATCCTAAACTCACCCGAGCCCTCGGGGCTACATACCAAACATGCACACAAGTCTAAAAATATCATACGAACTTGCTCGCGCGATCAAATCGCCAAAAAATCATTTAGAACTACGAATTTAGCACCAAATCAAATGAAATTCTCAAGAACTCTTTAAAATTTCTATTTTCTCAACTGGGCGTCCGAATCACGTCAAATCAACTTTGTTTCTCACCAAATTTCACAGACAGGTCTTAAATATCATAACGAACCTGTACCGGGCTCCGGAATCAAAATACGGACCCGATACTAACAATGCCTAATATCAATCAATTCTTAAAACCAAATAATTTCCAAACTTTTAATTTTCATCAAAAATTAATAACTCAAGTTAGGGACCTCCGAATTCGATTCCGGGCATACGCCCAGGTCCCATAATTCGATACGGACTTACCGGGACTGTCAAAGCATGGATCTAGGCCCGTTTACCAAAAATGTTGACCAAAGTCAAATAAAATCAACTTTTAAGGCAAAAAAATCTTATTTTCATTAGTTTTCAACATAAAAGCTTTCCGGAAACCTACCCGGACTGCGCACAAAAATCGAGGAAGGTAAAAATGAGATTTTTAAGGCTTAAGAGCGCAGATTCGAGTTCTAAAACATAAGATGACCTTTTGGATCATCACATTCTCCACCTCTAAAACAACCGTTCGTCCTCGAACAGACATAGAAAAGTACCTGGGCTGGTAAAAAGGTGGGGATATCTACTCTGCATATCGGACTCGGACTCCCAAGTAGCTGCCTCAATAGGCTGACCTCTCAACTGCACTCGAACTGAAGGGTAACTCTTTGATCTCAACTGGCGAACTTGCCGGGATAGAATTGCCACCGGCTCCTCCTCGTAAGTCAAATCCTTGTCCAACTAGACAGAGTTAAAATCTAACACGTGGGACGGGTCACCATGATATTTTCAGAGCTTAGACACATGGAATACCGGATGAACTGAGGATAACCCTGGAGGCAACGCAAGTCTATAAGCTACCTCCCCCACTCTCTCGAGGATCTCAAATGGCCCGATATACCTAGGGCTCAACTTGCCCTTCTTCCCAAATCTCATAACACCCTTCATGGGTGATACCCGAAGCAATATTCTTTGTCCAACCATGAATGCAATATCACGAACTTTACGGTCGGCATAACTCTTTTGCCTAGACTGAGCTGTACGAAGTCGATCCTCAATAATCTTGACCTTATCCAAGGCATCTTGTACCAAATCGGCACCCAATAACCGAGCCTCTCTCGGTTCAAACCAGCCAACTGGCGAACGACATTGCCTTCCGTATAATGCCTCATATGGAGCCATCTGAATGCTCGACTGGTAGCTGTTATTGTAGGCAAACTCCGCTAACGGCAAGAACTGATCCCAAGAACCTCCAAAGTCAATAACACAGGCGCGGAGCATATACTCCAAGATCTGAATAGTACGCTCGAACTGCCCGTCCGTCTGAGGATGGAATGATGTGCTCAACTCAACCCGCATATCCAACTCACGCTGTACTGCCCTCCAAAAGTGCGAGGTAAATTGCGTACCTCGATCTGAAATAATAGACACGGGCACCCCGTGAAGGCGGACAATCTCACGAATGAAAATTTCAGCTAACCTTTCTGAAGAATAGGTAGCTGCCACTAGAATGAAATGTGCGGACTTGGTCAACATGTCCACAATAACCCCAAACTGCATCAAATTTTCTCTGAGTCCGTGGGAGTCCAACAACAAAATCCATAGTGATATGCTCCCATTTCCATTCAAAAATTTCTAACTTCTGAAGCAACCTACCATGTCTCTATTGCTCGTACTTAACTTGCTGACAATTTAGACACCGAGCTACATATGCAACTATATCCTTTTTCATTCTCCTCCACCAATAATGTTGCCGCAAATCTTGATACATTTTGGTGGTACCTGGATGAATAGAATACCTGGAACTGTGTGCTTCTTCAAGAATTAATTCACGAAGCCCATCCACATTAGGCACACAAATATGACCCTGCATTCGCAGAACTCCATCTTCTCCTACAACAACCTATTTGGCATCACCGTACCGCACCGTGTCCTTAAGGATAAGTAAACGAGGATCATCATACTGCCTCTCTCTGATGAGCTCATATAAAGAAGACCGAGCCACTATGCAAGCTAGATCTCGACTGGGTTCTGAAACATCTAACCTCACGAATTGGTTAGCCAAAGTCTGAACATATGCAGCTAATGGCCTCTCACCAACCGGAATATACGCAAGACTGCCCATACTCACAGCCTTTCTACTCAAAGCATCGGCCACCACATTGGCCTTTCCGGGGTGATACAAAATGGTGATATCATAGTCTTTCAATAACTCCAACCATCTTCTCTGCCTCAAATTAAGATCTTTTTGTTTGAACAGGTACTGAAGGCAATGATGATCAGTAAATACCTCACACGAGACACCATAGAGGTAATGCCTCCAAATCTTCAGCGCATGAACAATGGCTGCCGGTTCTAAGTCATGAACAGGATAATTCTTCTCGTGAACTTTCAATTGCCGCGACGCATATGCAATTACCTTGCCATCTTGCATTAATACTGCACCAAGCCCAATGTGAGAGGCATCACAATATACCTTATACAATCCTGAACCTGCGGGTAATACCAACACTAGCGTTGTAGTCAAAGCGGTCTTGAGCTTCTGAAAGCTCAACTCACACTCGTCTGACCATCTAAATGGGGCACTCTTCTGGGTCAATCTGGTCTTAATAGTTGTTCATAATCAATTACAGAATCGTCAATTAACTTCATGTTAACAAAAATCTCGTTTCAAACCTTCACAATACTAATAACGAGATGCGATGCATGAAGACCTCATAATTATTTACCCGAATTAACGAGTTGCATTTAACGCCACCTGGGCGGGCACCTACCTCGTAGGTTACAACTCAATATTACAATACGAATTTGGTAAGTATGCACAGAGAATTTCATACAAATATTTTAAAATAAACCTAGCAGGCATAACTCCCTATTAGTACTATCGTTCAAATTAAATTTCACAAGGGAGAATTTAAACACAAGAATTTTTTTTATCACAAGGATCTCGTCCTTATATAACTTCCACCGCAGCTCATAGCCCGGTTTAAACATATCAATTTATTTTAATATACGAGGACCTCGGCCTCCGTTATGAATCACAAGTAATATGCACATCTTGCCAATCGAAACTTTCCATTTTCTCCTTTTAAATAACTTTCGTTATACAAAATCACAACACATAATGAACCCCACACCGGTAGGGCATATAATTAACAATTTGTAAATAAATTATCCGGAAATACATCAAAACATACCGAAATAAGTATCAGAAAGGCACCTTTAGCCTCACAGATCTTATTAGAGTCCATCATGGAATGATAGGTGTAGTTATCTCGATAAAACCTCCCAACAAAAGTAAATACATAAGTAGATTATAGAATTACGAAGCTCACTCATAAGTGGAGCACAATAGGAGGACTCGTCTTGATACTCAGAATCGAATCAAGTTAAGGAAATTATTCCTTTATTTTAAATCGAGGTTGCACCTATAACGACACCATCTGATGTAACGACCTCCAACATACCATAAAACAAATATAACAACGGCTGGGTCTCCACCTCTAGGACGCCTTCTACTCTCCTGTCTGCCACCCTTAACTGATCGTGTGGGAGGTGTAGTAACTGAAATGGGGCACGTAGACTGAGTACTTTGATAAAATATGCCTCTCCCAAGTGTGGGACAATTTTTCTCATGATGTGCCTAGTATCGCCGTATTCATAACAACCCATCTGCGGGTTTGGCTGCTCATACTAAGTCTGTGCCAGATAACTAGAATAACCATTGTAGGACACTTATGTCAGTGGTGCATTAAAAGAACTTACTGGAGCACCTCGATTAATCCGATGTGCGAACTGGGTTTGGCCGACTACCCGAGCCCCTGCCATAATGATTTATACTCACAGAGTAGAATCCACTGAATCCCCCAGAACCTCGAGACGTCTTGGTCTCCTTAGTTTCCTTTTTCCTCACCCCGAACACGTTCTAATATCTTCGCAATTTCTACCACTAGTGGAAATGAAGTATCAGCCTGTAGCTCCCGAGTCATACAAAATTTTACGATCATAATAAGTCCTTTAATGAGTCTGTGGACTCGCTCCCTGGCTGTAGAAAGCAAAGTAGGAATATGACGGGCTAACTTATTGAGCCTGATGGCATATTATGACACCGTCATGGTGACCTGACGCAATCGTTCAAACCCTATACGCCATGCATTACGGAGAGTCCGGGAAACAAACTCTTTCAAAAGCATTTCTGAGAACCAAGCCAAGTGGGCGGTGTTGTATTGTTTGATATGCCCTCTTCATAGACTTGCCACAGACACCTGTGGAGAATTATCTCTCCCAAGGCCAATTTATTCTTTTGTTATGCTGTCTCGACACTGTTGAGCTGACCTATTTCTTAACATACTCTTCGATTCTTCTCAGAGGTAACCCTTACCCCTATTTATACACAACGATCACAAAAGTAGAGCTCCATACAGACAAATCTTGGCACAAACCACATAGTCCAGAATCTTGTCAACCATTGTACTTCCTCCGAAGCATCCCAAAATCCGCAACCATGACGTCCACGCTGAGTAGATCTTCTGTAAATTTAAAGTTGTTTCTCTAACTCCTTCGGTACTTAAGTATAAGATATTACGGAGGCGGACATACCGCAAGTCCCAACCTTATCCTCTACAAAATCTCAGGCTTTAAACCCATGTAAATTTTGGGAGAACCTTTCAGTACCACATATATACATTTCAGGCCAAAACTGATATAACACATGACTCACAATCCATTCATTGACAGTGGACTCCCCCACTCGGCGTGAAGTCAAAGTTCACCACGTCCGATGGTCCAATATATTAACCTTCACAACTCGTATAAATCAACCAAATGCCAAGGTACGTTGCACCCCTCCCCCCCCCCCCACATTATTCACTGGGTGATCTCTTTATACATCAGCATCTTCAGTCGGAATCACACGTTGAAGCAATGTTTGCGCATCTCTGGCTCCCTCGTAGTTCATCTGCGGTATCACGAACCGTTGACGCACAACTGATACCGAGTGCACAATGTCATACACGAGTAGATACAAAGGAATGTGAGATATAGGTTTCAAGCAAAATCAATGCCGCACGATAAGGAATGAAAGAGGTAATATTGTTCCTAAACTTTATAGCCTCTGAGAGATAAGTACAGACGTCTCCGTACCGATCCTTTAGACTCTACTAAGCTTGCTCGTGACTCGTGAGACCTATGTAACCTAGTGCTCTGATACCAACTGTCATGACCCAAAATTTCCCACCGACGGGACCGTGATGGCGCCTAACATTTCACTTGATAGGCAAGCCAATATTAGAAAAATCGTTAAACCAATTTCTTATTTCCATTCAGTAAATAACCATAATTAACTAAGATGAAATATATTAAGTGCGGAATATCATAAAACTGTATTTATTACTACCACCCGGATCTGGATTCACAATTCACGAGCATTCAAGGTCTGAATGAAAGAAAATAGTAGGACATAAAAGATAGATGGGGACTTCAAGGTCTGTGAACGCTGACAGATCTACCTTGAGTCTCTGGACAACAGACCAGTAGCAAATCTCGATCAACCTGGGACAGTATCAAAATCTGCACAGAAAGTGCAGAGTGCATCATCAGCACAACCGACCCCATGTACTGGTAAGTGTCGAGCCTAACCTCGATGAAGTAGTGACGAGGCTAAGGCAAGGCACCTACAAATCAACCTGTACAATTTAACAGTGTATATGCAAGTAACAGAAATGAAGAACCAAACAGGAAATGTCGGGAGGGGAAACATACTGAGGGGAATACAAGATAAAGAACTACAACAGAATGATTACCGGAGAAGTCAATATACCATGAATCAGCATGAATAGTGAATACAGTAAGGAAAAATGCACGGCATCACGCTTCGTGCTTTTACTCTCAATCTCACCATAAAATTAATAGAAACGACACGGCATCACCCTTCGTGCTTTTACTCTCATATCATGGCACGGCATCACCCTTCGTGCATTAACACTCACAATATGGCACGACATCACCCTTCATGCATTAATACTCACAATATGGCACGGCATCACCCTTCGTGTATTAACACTCACAATATGGCACAGCATCACCCTATTAACACTCTCCCTTACCATAATGCAATGCATAAATAACAACAGGGAGATAGAATAACAAGTACAAACCTTACTTCAACATTTGGTTCCATAATATCAGCCTCAACTTTGAAATAAAAACTCAGTTATCCCCAGAAAAATCTGTAAACATGATAAGAACGATAAGTTGAACAATACTAGTATAACACGTAGCAATTTGGCATAGGAATGAGACAATATCAGAAAAAACAGAGAAACATGGAAAAACAGGTAAATTGGCGGTGCATAGGTACTCGTCACCTCACATATACGCCGCTCATATGAATTTCACTTAGCAAATAATCTAAGGTTCCTAATTCCCTCAAGTCAGGGTTAGACACAACACTTATCTCGCTCCGAAGGCCACTTAATTCTCAATCACAGCTTTTCCTTTGGAATTCACCTCCAAACCACTCGTATCTATTAAAAAATGACTCAATAATATCAAATATTGCTAAAGGAATCAATTATATTGCATAAATTAAATTTTCCAATTTTTCCTCCAAAAAGTCAAAAAATCGACCCTAGGCCCGCTTGGTCAAAACTCGAGGTTCAGACCAAAATCTTTTTACCCATTCACCCCCGAGCCCGAATATGTAATTAGTTTTGGAATCTGACCTCAAATTGAGGTCTAAATCCCAAAATTCCCGAAATCCCTATTTTCTACCCTAACCCCTAATTTTACCATGAAAACTCTAGATTTTAGGTTACAAATTCAAGAAATGTAATGCATAATTGAAAGAAAATGGTTTAGAATCACTTACCAACAATTTGGGTAAGGAATGACTCTTGAAAAATCGCCCCTCACCGTTTCGTTTTTGAGAAAAATGAGTTTTTTGGCAAAAATCCCGTTTTGGATTCTGTTAAGTGCTGGGGCGACAGTGTTCATCGCGTTCGCGAGAGCACTGTCGCGTTCGCGAAGTGTATAGGATGCCAAGCCTTCTCGTTCGCGAAGCAGTGCTCGCATTCGCATAGGCTACCTTTCCCTGGTCTTCGCATTCGCGAGACATTGCTCGCCTTCGCGATGAAGAAAAGGCTGACTCCCCCTCCCCTATGCCTAACGCTATGCGTTAGCGATGGGCTTGTCGCCTTCGCGAAGGGTAACGCCGTCATCGCTTTGTGTTCGCGACCAAGCCTTCGCGTTCGCGAAGAAGAAATACTCAGGTGCTCAGTTTACTCTTCACGTTCGCGAGAGTACCTTCGCGAACACGAAGAAGGACATGCCAGAATACAGATTCTGTAGAAAAACCAGATTTCCAAAGTCCAAAACATCCCGTGGCCTATCCGAAACTCACCCGAGCCCTCGGAGCTCCAAACCAAACATGCACACAACTCTAAAAACATCATACGAACTTGCTCGCATGATCAAATTGCCAATACATCACCTAGAACTACGAATTTAGCACCAAATCAAATGAAATTCTCTAGAACACTTTAAAATTTCTATTTTCTCAATTGGACGTCTGAATCACGTCAAATCAACTCTGTTTCTCACCAAATTTCACAGACAGGTCTTAAATATCAAAAAGAACCTGTACCGGGCTTTGGAATCAAAATACAGACCCGATACTAACAATGCCAAATATCAATCAATTCTTAAAAACAAATAATTTCCAAACTTTTAATTTTCATCAAAAATTCATAACTCAAGTTAGGGACCTCTGAATTCGATTTCGGGCATACGCCCAGGTCTCATAATTTGATACAGACCTACCGGGATGGTCAAAGCACGGATCCAGGCCCGTTTACAAAAAATGTTGACCGAAGTCAACTAAAATCAACTTTTAAGGCAAAAATTATTATTTTCATTAGTTTTCAATATAAAAGCTTTCCGAAAACTTGCCCGGACTGTGCACGCAAATCGAGGAGGATAAAATGAGATTTTTAAGGCTTAAGAGCATAGATTCGAGTTCTAAAACATAAGATGACCTTTTGGGTCATTCTACTTAAGTTGGAAAAAAGTCATCCGGATGTTGACCTATATGTAAACGATTTCGGATTTGAATTCTGAGGGTTCCGTTAGCTCTGTTAGGTGATTTTGTACTTAGGAGTGCCTACGGAATGTGATTTGGAGGTCCGTGGTAGAATTAGGCTTAAATTGGCGAAATTGAAAATTTGGCGATTTTGGTCGGCAGTGAAAAATTTGATAGCGGGGTCGGAATGGAATTCCAGAAGTTGGAGTTGGCTTGAATCCGAGGGTAATTTGATGATTTGATGTTGTTTTGAGAGATTCGAAAATTCGACTAAGTCGGTATGTTGATATATGACTTGTTGGTATTTTTGATTGAGGTCCCGAGGGCCTCGCGGCGATTCCGGGTGGTTAACGGATTTGTCAAAGTTGGAAAATACAGTTAAAGCTGCTGCTACTGTTATTTTTGCACCTGCGGAAGAAAGAGTCGCAGGTGCAAGGCCGCTGGTGCGTGTGGGGAGTTCGCAGTTGCTGGCAATGCTGGGCTAGGCAGGAAGCGCAGGTACGAGTTGGAGGTCTCATCTGCAACCCCGCAGGTGCGAAACCTGGGGCACAGATGCGGAAGGGGGAATGCTGGACAGGCTTCGCAGATGCGGCGCGCCACGTGCAGGCGCGCAAGCGCAGGTGCGAAGAGTTTGCCGTAGATGCGGAGACTGGGCGAATAAGTGAGTTGCACAGGTGCGGCTCCTTGGACCGCAGGTGCGGTCGCGCAGGTGCGAGTAAATAGACGCAGGTGCGAGAAGCCTGGGCAGAGGGTACATAGTGCACACTTCGCGAATTTTGGTGCATTCTTCACCATTTCTATTCGGTTTTGGATCTTTTGGGAGAGATTTGAAGAGGGAATCAAGGGGGTTTCATTGAAGTAAGTTACTTGAGCCCTAATACTTGTATATATAATAATTTTCCGCTGTTTAATCATTGTAATTAGTGAAAATGAGGAGTTAGGGCTTGGGATTTTGGAGAAGTAATTTAAGGATTTGAAAGACCAAACGATGTCGAATTTTGATGAATTTGGTATGGTTAGATTCGTGAGCGAATGAACTTTCTAATTTTGTAAATTTTGTTGGATTTCAAGATGGGGGCCCGGGGGCCGGGTTTGAGCCAATTTCGGGTTTTGGTCTAATTTTGTTTTTTTTCTTGTGGAATTCATTCCATTAGCGCGTATTGATTGTATTGTACTGATTGTGAATAGATTCGGAGCATTTGGAGGCCGAGTTCAGAGGCAAGAGCATTGTGGGTAGAGATTTGACCGGTTCGAGTTAAGTAACCATTGTAAATCTAGTCCCGAGGGTACGAAACCTCGGATTTTGTATCATTCTACTATTTTTAGTGACACACATACTAGGTGACGGGCGTGTGGGCGTGCACTATTGGGGATTGTGACTTGGCCCATCCCTAGCAACTATAAAGTTGCATACTTTGTTGAAACTATATGGTACATATATGTTTTAGAATGAGTTTTTATAAATTGGGCCGAATGCCATGTTTGGGCCTTGCGCCAGTGCTGTTTGGACCTTAGGGGCTTTTTCTTACTATCCTCTCATTCTTTTCGATTGAAAATCTATACTCAGTCATGTTTATGCTTGTTTACCGTATAACTCAATTTTATGACTCTATTTTGATGCATATAAAGGTTTTGGGCCGAATGCCCTGTTTTTACTGAAATGCCCGAGTGGCTTGAGAGGTTTATGACTGAGTGAGGCCGAGGGCCTGATTTTTGAGGATGAGTGTGGATCGGGGCTACCCGACTGCAGCATACTTTATTGTTATAGCACGTGATTTTTCCGTGCAGATTATAGCGCTTGGGCTGAAGAAGCCCCTCCGGAGTCTGTACACACCCCCCAGTGAGCATAGGTACCTACTGAGTATGAGTACCGAGTGTCGAGTGCTGAGTGACTGGGAGGCTTGAGTGATTGTGAGGTATGCCCGATTGGCAAGAGTGATTGTGAGGTATGCCCGAGTGGCACGAGTGACTGTGAGGTTTGCCCGAGGGGCTGTATATAAGTGATGTTTTTCCCGAGGGGCTGTTTATGATTTCATCATTTTTGCTTACCTTTGCATTTTTCCTCTGTCTGAAAACTGTTGAAAAATATCTTTAAATGATTTTTACCGGAACTGGGTTTAAACGAGATGTTTTGATTCAAATCCTGTTACTCACGTTACTCCCTGCACCTTGTGTGCAGATTCAGGTGTAGCTGGACACGGTAGTGGTTATTGATTGTTCTGGTTGCAGATTTTTCTTGGAGATAGCAAGGTAGCTATTTGGCAATCGCAGCCCCTGCTCTTCTCCCTTTTATCTTCCTCTAGTTGTATATAGCTATTTTCCAAGCTGAGTTAGCCTTGATATTGTTTGACAGACTGTAGTAGATGCTCATGACTAGTGACACCCCGATGTCGGGCTTTTCCTTCCGCACTTTTATTTTGATTGGAACTCCTTTACAAAGGTTTTTATGTTAAATAACATTGAAATTATCTTTGAATGAAAATATCTGTTTGTTTTGGAAATGAGTCGGCTTGTCTAGTTCCATGATAGGCGCCATTACGACAGGGGTTAGTTTGGGTCGTGACAGATTGGTATCAAAGCCTAGGTTACATAGGTCTCACGAGTCATGAGCGAGTTTAGTCTCTAGTCTTGCGGATCGGTATGGAGACGTCTGTACTTATTTTCGAGAGGCTGCAGAACCTTTAGGAAACTCCACATTCTTGAATTCCTGTCATGTGGATCTGTTGATTCTAGTAACTAAACATCTGTTGTTTCATTCTCTCACAGATGGTGAGGACTCGTGCTACCGGTCAGGAGGGCCAGCCACCAGTACCACTAGCCAGGGCTACGAGAGTCGAGGCCGCAGTAGATGTCATGGTAGGGGCAGAGGTGCAGCCAGTACAACAGCTGGGGCAGTACCTGCAGATTCACCAGTTGTCCCAGATCAGGACTTAGGTTCCAGTTGTTGATGCACCAGCTCAAGCACCTCCTGTGCCTATTGTGATTCCAGGCCTTCAGGAGGCCCTAGCTCAGATTCTGACAGTGTGTACCGGCCTTGCTCAAGCGGTCTCTATTTCGATGGCCGCAGCCACTTCTCATGACAGGGGAGGCACTCAGACTCCCGTCGCTCGCACACCCGAGCAGGTTATTCAGGGATTTCAGACACCGGAGGTTGCACCAGCCCAGCGGTTGTAGTTGCTCAGGATTATGTGGTTCCTGCTATGTCTGAGGATCATCAGCGTAGGTTGGAGAGGTTTGGGAGACTCCAGCCACCACCTTTCAGTGGCACAGAGAGAGAGGATGCTCAGGACTTTTTGGACAGATTTCAGAGGATACTCCGTACTACTCGTATTTTAGAGACTTGTGGGGTCTCATTCACTACCTTTTAGTTTTCTGGGGCTGCACTCGGATGGTGGAAGACTTACGAGAGGCGTAGGCCTGTTGGCGCAACACCTCTTACATGGCAGCAGTTCTCCGTGGTCTTTTTGGAGAACTTCATGCCTCGATCCCGCAGAGAGGAGCTGCACAGACAGTTTGATCGGCTTCGCCAGGGTGATATGTCTGTGACGCAGTATGAGATGCGGTTCTCCGAGTTGGCCCGTCATACTATCTAGTTGGTTCCCACGGAGAGAGAGAGGATCATGAGGTTTATTGATGGCCTCACTTATCAGCTACAGTTGCGCATGACCAAGGAGCAGGTTTTGGGTGCTACCTTTGATGAGGTTGTCGACATTGCTTGGCAGATTGAAATGGTTCGCAGTCAGGAGAGGGTTGAGAGGGAGGCCAAGAGGCCTCGTGATAAGGGTGGATTCAGCGGTGCTCCTTTTGGGGGTCAGTTCCAGCACGGTAGAGGTCATCATTTCAGACAGGCTCAGTCAGCTTGGCCATTTCACCGTGGGAAATTATCTGGCCATGGTTCTCACAGTTCTCATCAGGTCCACTCATCACTTAGTGCCCTTCTAGCTTAGAGTTTATCCCGTGCTCCACCTGTTCAGGGCTCTTCCATGCCAGGTTCTTCTACCAGTTATCCCGGTGCTAGGGGTTCCCTTCAGTTTCCGCCGCCAGCACCAGGGAGTTGTTTTGAGTTTGGGGAGCTTGGGCATATGTGGAGGCAGTGTCCTCGTCGTCATGGAGGTCTATCTCAGCGGAGGAGTCAGCCTCCGACTACAGCACTAGTTACCTCACCACCCAACCAGTCAGCTCGGGGTGGAGGTTAGTCAGCTAGGGGTCGCCCTAGAGGGGGAGGCACATCAGGGGGTGGCCAAGACCGTTTCTATGCTCTTCCTGCTAGACTAGATGCTATTTTTTCAGATGCTGTGATTACAGGTATTGTCTCAGTTTGTCACAGAGATGCCTCAGTATTATTTGACCCTGGTTCCACATATTCATATGTTTTCTTGTATTTCGCCCATTTTCTGGATATGCCATGTGAGTCTCTAGTTTCTTCTGTTCATGTATCTACTCCTATGGGTGATACTATTATTGTGGACCGCGTATATCGGTCATGTGTGGTGACTATTGGGGGTCTGGAGACCCAAGTGGACCTTTTGCTGCTCAGTATGGTCGACTTTGATGTGATATTGGGTATGGATTGGTTATCTTCATGTTATGTTATTCTAGATTGTCACACTAAGACGGTGACGTTGGCTATGCAGGGAATTCCGAGGGTCTTGGAGCGGTTCTGTAGATTATGTACCAAGCAGGGTGATTTCATATTTGAAGGCCCAGGCATGGTCGAGAAGGGTTGCCTATCTTATTTTACTTTTGTAAGGGATATTAGTGCAGAGACTCCTGTCATTGATTCTGTTCTGGTGGTACGTGATTTTCCGGATGTGTTTCCTGCAGACCTCTCGGGCATGCCGCCTGACAAGTATATTGACTTTGGTATTAATTTGGTGTCGGGCACTCAGCCTATTTCTATTCCACCGTATCGTATGGCACCGGCGGAGTTGAAGGAAATGAAAGAATAGCTTCAGGAACTCCTTGATAAGGGGTTTATTTGGCCTAGTGTGCCACCTTGGGGTGCACCGGCTCTATTTGTGAAGAAGAAAGATGGTAACATGAGAATGTGTATTGATTACAGGCAGTTGAACAAGGTTACAGTCAAGAACAAGTATCTTTTGCCTCATATTGATGATTTATTTGACCAGCTTCAAGAAGCGAGGGTGTTCTCCAAAATTGATTTGAGGTCCGGTTATCACCAACTGAAGATGCGGGATTCAGATATTCTTAAGAAAGCTTTCAGGACCCGATATGGCCATTATGAGTTCTTGGTGATGTCTTTTGGGCTGATAAATGCCCCAGCAGCGTTCATGCATTTGATGAACAGTGTATTCCAGCCCTATTTGGACTTATTCATCATTTTATTCATTGATGACATCCTGGTGTACTCTCGTAGCCAGGAGGAGCACGCTCATCATTTGAAGATTGTATTACAGAGATTGAGGGAGCAGAAGCTTTATGCAAAGTTCTCCAAGTGTGAGTTTTAGCTTAGTTCAGTAGCATTCTTGGGACATGTGGTGTCCAGCGAGGGTATTCAGGTGGATCTGAAGAAGATAGAGGCGGTGCAGAGTTGGCCTAGACCGTCCTCAGCCACGGAGATTAGGAGCTTCCTTGGTTTGGCGGGATATTACCGTCGCTTTGTGGAGGATTTTTCATCTATTGCATTGCCCTTGACCAAATTGACCCAAAAGGGTGCTCCATTCAGGTGGTCAGATGAGTGTGAGGAGAGCTTTCAGAAGCTCAAGGCTGCTTTGACCACAACTCAAGTGTTAGTTCTGCCATCAGCTTCAGGTTCTTACACCGTGTATTGTGATGCCTCGAGGATATGCATTGGTTATGTTTTGATGCTGGAGGGTAGGGTGATTGCCTATGCCTCGCTCCAGTTGAAGACCCATGAAAAGAACAATCTTGTCCATGATCTTGAGTTAGCAACCATTGTTCACGCCTTGAAGATTTGGCGTCATTATTTGTATGGGGTTCATTATGAGATCTATACTGATCACCGGAGTCTGCAGTATCTGTTAAAGCAGAAGGATCTTAATTTGCATCAGCGGAGATGGTTGGAGCTTCTTAAGGACTATGATATCACTATCATGTACCATCCGGGGAAGGCCAATGTGGTGGCCGATGCTTTGAGTCATCGGGCAGAGAGTTTAGGGAGTTTAGCATATCTTCCAGTAGTAGAGAGCCCTTTGGCATTAGATGTTCAGGCCTTGGTGGGCCAGCTTGTCAGATTGGATATTTCGGAGCCTGGTCGAGTATTGGCTTTTGTGGTCTCCATGTCTTCTCTTTATGACCGTATCAGGGAGCGTCAGTATGATGACCCCCACTTGCTCGTTCATCAGGATAGGGTTCGGAGAGGTGATGCTAGGGATGTGACTATTGGTGATGACGGCGTGCTGAGAATGCAGGGCCGAATATGTGTGCCGAATATAGATGGGCTTCGAGAGTTGATTCTTGAGGAGGCCCACAGCTCGCGGTATTCCATCCATCCGGGTGCCGCGAAGATGTACCAGGATTTGAGGCAGTACTATTGGTGAAGGCGGAAAAAGAAGGACATAGTGGGGTTTGTGGCTCGGTGTCTCAATTGTCAGCAGGTTAATTATGAGCATCAGAGACCGGGTGGCTTGCTTCAGATATTAGAGATCCCAGAGTGGACGTGGGAGCGGATCACCATGTACTTTGTAGTTGGGCTCCCATGGACTTCGAGGAAGTTCGACGCTATTTGGGTTATTGTGGATCGGCTGACCAAGTCCGCGCACTTCATTCCAGTTGGTACTACTTACTCTTAAGAGCGATTGGCTGAGATTTACATCCGAGAGATCGTTCGCCTACATGGTGTCCCAGTTTCCATCATTTCAGATAGAGGTACTCAGTTCACATCGCAGTTTTGGAGGGCCGTGCAGTGAGAGTTGGGTACTCAGATTGAGTTGAGCACAACTTTTTACCCTCAGACGGACGGGCAGTCCGAGCGCACTATTCAGATATTGGAAGACATGTTGCGTGCTTGTGTCATTGACTTTGGGGATTCATGGGACCAGTTCCTACAACTCGCGGAGTTTGCATGTATCAGCAGTTATCAGTCGAGTATTCATATGGATCTGTACGAGGCTTTATATGGGAGGAGGTGTAGATCTCCGGTTGGATGGTTTGAGCCAGGTGAGGCTAGGCTCTTAGGTACAGATTTGGTCCAGGACGCATTAGATAAGGTGAAATTTATTCAGGAGCAACTTCGTACGGCGTAGTCTAGGCAGAAGAGCTATGCGGATAGGAAGGTCCGTGATGTGTCTTTTATGGTTGGGGAGAAGGTTTTGCTGAAGGTATCACCCATGAAGGGTGTTCTGAGGTTTGGGAAGAGGGGCAAGTTGAGCCCCCGGTTTATTGGGCCTTTTGAGGTGCTTCAGAGGATAGGAGAGGTGGCTTATAAGCTTGCCTTGCCACCCAGCTTGTCGAGTGTGCATCTAGTGTTTCATGTTTCCATGCTCTGAAAGTATATTGGAGATCCCTCCCATGTTTTGGATTTCAGCATGGTTCAATTGGAGGGTGATATGGCCTATGATGTGGAGCCGGTGGCTATTTTGGATCTGCAGGTTCGAAGGTTGAGGTCAAAGGATATAGCTTCAGTGAAGGTGCAATGGAGAGGTCAGCCTGTGGAGGAGGCAACCAGGGAGACTGAGCGGGAGATGCAGAGCAGATATCCACGCCTATTCGAGACTCCAGGTATGTTTCTAGACCCGTTCGAGGACGAACGGATGTTTAAGAGGGGGAGGATGTAATGACCCGGCCTGTCGTTTCAAGAGTTATAGCCCCGTTTTCCCCATTTCTACTTCTTTTTGTGTTATTCAGCTATATTATATTATATCGGGTTAGTTGGATCGGGACCGGAGTGGTTTCAGAGTGAATTGAGACACTTAGACTCTTAAGTAGAAACTTAAGTTGGAAAAAGTCAACCGGATGTTGACCTATGTGTAAATGATCTCAGATTTGAATTCTAATGGTTCTGTTAGCTCCGTTAGGTGATTTTGGACTTAAGAGTGCGTCCGGAATGTGATTTGAAGGTCCGTGGTAGAATTAGGCTCGAATTGGCGAAATTGGAAATTTGGCGATTTCGGTCGGTAGTGGAAAATTTTATATCGGGGTCAGAATGGAATTCTGGCAATTAGAGTAGGTTCGTAGTGTCATTTGTGATGTGTGTGAAAAATTTGAGGTCATTCGGACGTGGTTTGGTGGGTTTCGGCATCGGTTGCCGAATTTGAAAATTTAGAAGTTCTTAGGCTTGAATCCGAGGGTAATTTGATGATTTGATGTTATTTTGAGAGATTTGAAGGTTCGACTAAGTCGGTATGTTGATATATGACTTGTTGGTATTTTTGGTTGAGGTCCCGAGGGCCTCGGGGTGATTCCGGGTGGTTAACGAATTTGTCGAAGTTGGAAAATGCAGCTGAAGCTGCTTCTACTGATATTTTTGCACCTGCAGAAGAAAAAGTCGCAGGTGTGAGGCCGCTGGTGTGCGTGAGGAGTTTGTAGGTGCGGGAAATGCTGGGTTAGGCAGGATGCGCAGGTGTGAGTTGGAGGTCGCATCTGCGAGCCCGCAGGTGCGAAACCTTGGGCGCAGATGCGAAGACTGGGCGGATAAGTGAGTTGCACAGGTGCGGCTCCTTGGACCGCAGGTGCGGTCGCGCAGGTGCAAGTAAATGGCCGCAGGTGTGAGAAGCCTGGGCAGAGGGTACATATTGCACACTTCGCGAATTTTGGTGCATTTTTCACCATTTCTATTCGGTTTTGGAGCTTTTGGGAGATATTTGAAGAGGAAATCAAGGGGGTTTCATTGAGGTAAGTTACTTGAGCCCTAATACTTGTATATATGGTTATTTTCTGTTGTTTAATCATTGTAATTAGTGAAAATGAGGGGTTAGGGCTTGAGATTTTGGAGAAGTAATTTAAGGATTTGAAGGACCAAACGATGTCGTATTTTGATGAATTTGGTATGGTTAGATTCGTGAGTGAATGAGCTTTCTAGTTTTGTAAATTTTGTCAGATTTCGAGACGTGGGCCCGGAGGCCGGGTTTGAGCCAATTTCGGGTTTTGGTCTAATTTTGTAGCTTTTCTTGTGGAATTCATTCCATTAGCGCGTATTGATAGTATTGTACTGATTGTGAATAGATTCAGAGCATTTGGAGGCCGAGTCCAAAGGCAAGAGCATTGCGGGGTAGAGATTTGACCGGTTCGAGGTAAGTAACGATTGTAAATCTAGTCCTGAGGGTACCAAACATCGGATTTTGTATCATTCTACTATTTTTAGTGACGCACATGCTAGGTGATGGGCGTGTGGGCGTGCACTGTTGGGGATTGTGACTTGGTCCATCCCATAGCAACTGTAAAGTTGCATACTTTGTTGAAACTATATGATACTTATATGTTTTAGAAAGAGTTTCTGTAAATTGGGCCGAATGCCATGTTTGGGCCTTGCGCCAGTGCTGTTTGGACCCTTAGGGGCTTTTTTTTAACTATCCTCTCATTGTTTTCAATTGAAAATCATACTTAGTCATGTTTATGCTTGTTTACCGCATAACTCAATTTTATGACTCTATTTTGATGCATATAAATGTTTTGGGCCGAATGCCCTGTTTTACTTAAATGCCCGAGTGGCTTGGGAGGTTTATGACTGAGTGAGGCCGAGGGCCTGATTTTTGAGGATGAGTGTGGATCGGGGCTGCCCGCCTGTAGCATACTTTATTATTATAGTACGTGAGTTGTCCGTGCAACGCGTGAGTTGTCCGTGCAGATTATAGCGCTAGGGCTGAAGGAGCCTCTCCGGAGTCTACACACCCCAGTGAGCACAGGTTCCTACTGAGTGCGAGTGCCGAATGCCGAGTGCTGAGTAACTGGGAGGCATGAGTGATTGTGAGGTATGCCCGAGTGGCAAGAGTGATTGTGAGGCATGCCCGAGTGGCACGAGTGACTGTGAGGTTTGCTCGAGGGGCTGTATATGAGTGATGTTTTGCCCGAGGGGCTGATTATGATTTCATCATTTTTTCTCACCTTTGCATTTTTCCTCTGTCTGAAAACTGTTGAAAAATATCTTTAAATGATTTTTACTGGAACTGGGTTTAAACGAGATGTTTTGATTCAAATCCTGATTTTAAAAGCATGTGGTATTTTACTGAGATTTCCTGATATGAATGTTATATGCTTTGTTGCTCGTCACTACTACTCAGTCTTTATTTATTGTTGTTACTTACTGAGTTGGCGTACTCACATTACTTCCTGCACCTTGTGTGCAGATTCAGGTGTAGCTGGACACGATAGAAGTTATTGATTGTTCTGGTTGTAGATTTTTCTTGGAGATAACAAGATAGCTGTTTGGCGATCGCAGCCCCTGTTCTTCTCCCTCTTATCTTCCTCTAGTTGTATTTAGCTATTTTTCAGGCTGAGTTAGCCTTGATATTGTTCGACAGACTGTAGTAGATGCTCATGACTAGTGATACCCCGATGTCGGGCTTTTCCTTCCGCACTTTTATTTTGATTGGAACTCCTTTACGAAGGTTTTTATGTTAAATAACATTGTAATTATCTTTGAAATGAAAATATCTGTTTGTTTTGGAAATGAGTCGGCTTGCCTAGTTCCACGATAAGCGCCATCACGACAGGGGTTAGTTTGGGTTGTGACATCGCAGAAGCGAGCCTTCCATCGCAGATGCGCCCAGGCGTGTCCAGCCTTCGATCGCAGAAGCGGACAGCTTCTCGCAGAAGAGTGTCCGTAGATGTGCACCAAATCACGTAGATGCGGGACTGGGCTGGCCTGGGGTCTTCGCAGGTGCGGCCATTTTGCGCAGAAGCGGATGTCGCAGGTGCGACAGGAGTGTCCGCAGATGCGGAACTTCAACTGGCAGCCTGGCATCGCAAATGCAAGCTTTGTCTCACAAATGCGAGACCGCAAATGCAGAACTTTTATCCGCAGATGCGAAAATGACTGGGCAGAGCCCATAAATTCGGAAGTCGCCATTTTTACTTAGTTTTGAGTTTCAAGTCTCGGATTTGGGCGATTTCAAGGGGGATTTTCACGACTTTGAATTGGGTAAGTGTTCTTTAACCAAAATTAATTATATTTCACAAATCCATGTCTATATTCATCATTTATTTCGGATTTAGATGAAAGAAATTGAAATTTTTGTAAAACTTTCCAAAAAACAAAAATTTAGATTTGAAGGTCCATTTGACATCGGAATTTAATAATGTTTGTATGGTTGAACTCGTAGTGGAATGGTCGTTCGGATTTCATGAGTTTTTTCGGGATTTGAGACGTGGGTCCCACTGTCGAATATTTTAATTAATTTTGGATTTTTATCCGGAAAATTAGTAAATTCATATGAAATTAATTCCTATGATTCGTATTGAGTATATTGAATTGTTTATGAATAGATTTGAAGCTTTTGGAGACAAATTTAAATGGAAAAACTGTGGTCGAGTAATTGATTGGAATTTGCAAAGCGAGGTCAGTGTCGTTGTTAACCTTGACTTGAGGGAATAGAACCCTTAAATTATTTATTATGTGAAATGCATGTGAACGACGTATAGGCGGGGTGACGAGTGTTTATACGTCGTCAAATTAATTGTTTGTCTGCTTACTTGAAAAATCATAAATTATTTTAAATCATAAATTAATTATTATAATAATTATTTCTCTCCTATTATTTGTCAAATATTAATTCTTGAATTCCTGCATTAATTATTACATGCTATTTGAATTATGTGTTTTAATTGTTACTTGACACTTAGCATATTAAATATTAAACTACCTATTTTCTCTATGATTTTCATAATAAATTGGTATTTGTCATTATTTGGTTCATAAATAAATTATAATTATTGTGTGCCTTGATGCTTAATAATTTCTCATTGGACGTGGTATTTATTGGAGTAAGTTTTATTACATTTATGAGTTGTTTAAAGTTATATTGGGGGAACGGGTTGCACGCCGCAACGGAAATGAAAGTGTATGATATATATATATATATATATATATATATATATATATATATATATATATATATATTGGGGGATCGGATTGCACGCCTTAATAGACTTATTTAAAAGTCAATACTGGGGGATCGGATTGCACGCCGCAATAGACTTATTTAAAAGTCAATATTGAGGGATCGGATTGCACGCCGGAACAGACTTATTTAAAACTCTATATATATACTTGATTGAAATAAATATATAACAGACTCGATTAAAATGAATATATTGGAGGAGTGGGTTGCACGCCGCAACAGAACTGCATGTGAATATATTGTGAGAGCGGGTTGGACGCTGCAGCAGAATTGAATGTGAATATATTGTGAGAGTGGGTTGCACGCTGCAACAGAATTGATGGAAATGATAATAGGTATGACTGCTGAGTTGGCTTCAATTATTATAAATGAGTTACCTGATTTATTTCTATTATTGTTGTTATTACTAATATTGCGTACAGGTAATGTAAGTGACCCACCTTAGCCTCGTCACTACTTCGTCGAGTTTAGGCTCAGCACTTACCAGTACATGGGGTCGGTTGTACTGATACTACACTCTGCACTTCTTGTGCAGATTTTGGAGTTGTTCTCGGCGGCGTACCATAGACTTGCTCGGATTTCAGCTACCAGAGGAGACTTGAGGTATAACTGCATGGCGTCCACAGTTGTGAAGTCCCCGTCTATTTTACTTTAACTGTGTGTTTATTTCCAGACAGCTTTATTTTATTCAGACCTTTATTTGTATTTATTCTAGAAGCTCGTGCACTTGTGACACCAATTCTGGGATGGTATTTAGACACTGTTGTTTTTAAGGATTATTCACTACATTTCAGACTTTACTTCCGCATTTGTTCTTTGTTATTAATAAATTTAAAAACTGTTTTAAAAAATGGATAATATTATTCTAATATTGGCTTGCCTAGCAAGTGAAATGATAGGCGCCATCACGGTCTGAAGGTGGGAAATTCGGGTCGTAACAGTTGGTATCAGAGCACTAGGTTACATAGGTCTCACGAGTCACGAGCAAACTTAGTTGAGTCTGAAGGATCGGTACAGAGAAGACGTATTTATCTCTTAGAGGCTATGAAGTTTAGGAACAATATCACTCCTTTCTTATTCTGTCGTGCGATTTTATTCTATCATCGATGATTGAACCATTCTACTCTTATTCTCTCGCAGATGGTGAGAACACGTATTACCTCTACCGATGGACATGGACAAGAACCCCCGGTGGCAACTATGGCAAGGGTAGAGGTCAAGGCCGAGGTCATGCTAGAGGCCGAGGTAAAGGCCGAGGTAGAGCTCAGTCCGGAGCTCGAGCAGCTGCACCTGTTGTAGAACCTCAGGTGGACCTTCAGGAGGAGGTTCCAGTTCAGAATGTACCAGCTGGACCAGTTCAGGTCCCGGAAGGATTCATAGCCACACCAGTACTTCAGGACGCTCTAGTCCGTTTGGTAAGTCTTATGGAGGGCGTGGCCCAGAATGGTACATTTCTAGTGGCACCAGCCATCTTATAGGCTAGGGGAGGAGCACAAACTCCCACTACTCCCGTTCCAGAGCAGATGGCTCCCCAGAATCAGGCTCCAGCTGCCCCGCCAGTTGGGGTAGTTCAGCCAATTATTTCGGCACAAATCGGTGATAGGACCACCATGTCTTTTGAGGCCTTATTGAGACTGGATAAGTTTACCAAGCTCTTTCCAGTTCACTTCAGTGGTACACCTTCTGAGGACCCAAAGGATTATCTTGAACGCTGCGATGAGGTGCTGCGGAACATGGGTATAGTTGAGACCAATGGGGTTGATTTTGCTGTATTTCAGATGACGGGTTCCGCCAAGAGGTGGAGAGATTATACATTGACCCGACTAGTCGGATCTCCTGCACTTACCTGGGAGCAGTTCTCTCAGCTATTTCTTGAGAAGTTCCTCCCTATCATACTGAGAGAGGAATTCCGCAAGCAATTTGAGCGTCTACAGCAGGGCAGTATGACTGTTACTCAGTATGAGTCCCGTTTTGTGGATTTGGCCCGTCATTCTCTCCTTTTACTACATACGGAGGGAGAGAGGGAGGAGGTTTATTAAGGGAATCACTCACCATATCAGACTTCAGATGGCCAAGGAGACCAAAAGTGAGATTTTTTTTCAGGCGGCTGCTAATGTTGCAAGGAGGATCTAGATGGTTCTTGCACAGGAGAGAGGGCAGAGGTCCAATAAGAGGCCTCATCAGTTCAGTGGTTTCAGTGGTGCCTCATCTGGAGGCAGAGGTAATTTTGGTAGGGGTCATCTTCCCAGACCATTTCATTCAGCACTTCATGTATCTCCCAGTGCTTCAGGGAGTCACGGTCCTGTTATGCCTTACTTTGGGCAGCCAGTATTCAGTGCACATTCAGCTCCTATCAGTGCATCACCACTCCAGAGTTACTACAGCGGTTATCCGGCCCATTTGGGTCAGCTTCAGCTTCAGCAGCCACAACATCAGGATGGGTGTTATGAGTGTGGGAACATTGGTCACATCAGGAGGTATTGCCCTAGATTGGCGAGTAACAGATCTCTACAAGATTCTCATGCCATCATACCGACACCGGTTGCGTCATCGCCTGCTAAGCCAGCTAGAGGTATGGGTCAGGCAGCTAGAGGCGGAGGTCAGGCCATTAGAGGTGGAGGTCAGACCGTTAGAGGTGGAGGCCGGTCAATTAGAGGCCGTCCGAGGGACGCAGTTTAGAGTGGTGGGGCCCAGCCCTGATTTTATGCTTTTCCAGTTAGGCCTGAGGCCGAGTCATCTGATGCTGTGATCACAGGTATTATTCCAGTTTGCCATAGAGATGCTTCAGTTCTATTTGATCCAGGATCTACTTATTCCTATGTGTCCTCCTATTTTGCTTCATATTTGGTTGTGCCTTGTGATTCTCTGAGTGCTTCTGTGTGTGTATCTACACCGGTGGGAGACTCTGTTGTAGCAGATCATGTCTATCATTCTTGTGTGGTTACTATTGGTAATCTTGAGACTAGTATGGATCTTCTATTTCTTGATATGGTACATTTTGATGTCATCTTGGGTATGGATTGGCTGTCCCTTTATCATGCTATATTGGATTGTCATGCCAAGAAACTCCTGGTCATTTTGCCAGCAGGGTTATTTCTTATATGAAAGCTCGGCGTATGGTAGAGAAAGGGTATCTAGCCTATTTGGCTTATATTCGCAATCGCAGTGCGGATGTTCCTTCTATGGACTCAGTACCAGTTGTTCGTGAATTTCCAGAAGTATTTCCTACAGATTTGCTGGGGATGCCACCCGATAGAGATATTGACTTCTGTATTGATTTGGCTCCGGGCACTCAGCCCATTTCTATTCCACCATACCGTATGTCCCCGCCAGAGTTGAAAGAATTAAAAGAGCAGTTACAAGACTTGTTGATCAGGGATTCATTAGACCCAGTGTCTCGCCCTGGGTTGCACTAGTATTATTTGTAAAGAAGAAAGATGGCTCTATGCGGATGTGTATAGATTATCGGAAGTTGAACAAGGCCACTATCAAAAATAAATATCCGCTGCCAAGAATTGATGACTTATTTGATCAGCTTCAGGGTGCCAAGGTATTTTCGAAGATCGATTTGAGCTCTGGTTACCATCAGTTGAATATTAGGGCATCTGATGTCCCTAAAATAGCTTTTTAAACTCGGTATGGGCATTAGAATTCCTAGTGATGTCATTTGGGTTGACAAATGCCCCAGCAACATTTATGGATTTCATGAATCGAGTGTTCAAGCTTTATTTGGATTCTTTTGTGGTTGTATTCATTGATGATATCTTGATTTACTCCAGCAGTCGAGAGGAATATGAGCACCATCTTCAAAGTGTGCTTCACACCTTGAAGAATAATCAATTATATGCAAAGTTTTCAAAATGTGAATATTGGTTAGACTTTGTTGCCTTTTTGGGGCATATTGTATCGGCAAAAGGCATAAAGGTGGATCCTAAGAAGATTGAGGCTGTTCAGAATTAGACTAGACCTACTTCGGTTACAGAGATCCGGAGTTTCCTGGGTTTAGTAGGTTATTATCGTCTGTTCGTGGAAGGGTTTTCGTATATAGCAAGCCCATTGACTAAATTGACCCAGAAAGGTGTCCCATTCAGATGGTTAGACGAGTGTGAGTTGAGCTTTCAGAAGCTCAAGACCGCTTTGACTACGACGCCAGTGTTGGTATTACCCATAGGTTCAGGATCGTATACGGTATATTGTGACACATCTCACATTGGGCTTAGTGCAGTATTAATGCAAGATGGCAAGGTAATTGCATAAGCGTCGCGGCGGTTGAAAGTTCACGAGAAGAATTATCCTGTTCATGACTTAGAATTGGCAGCCATTATTCATGCGCTGAAGATTTGGAGGCATTACCTCTATGGTGTCTCGTGTGAGGTATTTACTAATCCTCGAAGCCTTTAGTACATGTTCAAACAAAAAGATCTTAATTTGAGGCAGAGAAGATTGTTGGAGTTGTTAAAAGACTATGATATCACCATTTTGTATCACCCCGGAAAGGCCAATGTGGTGGCCGATGCTTTGAGTAGAAAGGCTGTGAGTATGGGCCGTCTTGCGTATATTCCGGTTGGTGAGAGGCCATTAGCTGCAGATGTTCAGACTTTGGCTAATCAGTTCGTGAGGTTAGATGTTTCAGAACCTAGTCGGGTTCTAGCTTTCACAGTCGGTCGATCTTCTTTATATGACCGCATCAGAGAGAGGCAGTATGATGATCCTCATTTACTTGTCCTTAAGGACTCGGTATGGCACGGTGATGCCAAATAGGTTGTTGTGGGGAAAAATAGAGTTCTGCGAATGCAGGGTCGTATTTGTGTGCCTAATGTGGATGGGCTTCGTGAATTAGTTCTTGAAGAGGCACACAGTTCCAGGTATTCTATTCATCCAGGTGCCGCTAAAATGTATCAAGATTTATGGCAACATTACTGGCAGAGGAGAATGAAAAAGGATATAGTTGCATATGTAGCTTGGTGTCTGAATTGTCAGCAAGTTAAGTACAAGCATTAGTGACCTAGTGGTTTGCTTCAGAAGTTAGAAATTTCTGAGTAGAAGTGGTAGCGTATCACTATGGATTTTGTTGTTAGGCTCCCACAGACTCATAGAAAATTTGACGTAGTTTGGGTCATTGTGGACAGGTTGACCAAATCAGCATATTTCATTCCAGTGGCAGTTACCTATTCTTCAGAGAGGTTAGCTGAAATTTACATTCGTGAGATTGTCCGCCTTCACGGTGTGCCCGTGTCTATTATTTCAGATCGAGGTACGCAGTTTACCTCACATTTCAGAAGGACTGTACAGCGTGAGTTAGGTATGCAGGTGGAGTTGAGTACATCATTTCATCCACTGACAGACGGACAATCAGAGCATACTATTCAGATATTGGAAGATATGCTCCGCGCTTGTGTTATAGACTTTGGAGGTTCTTGGGATCATTTCCTGCCACTTGCGGAGTTTGCTTATAATAATAGCTACCAGTCGAGCATTCAGATGGCTCCATATGAGGCATTATACGTAAGGCGATGTCGATCGCCAGTTGGTTGGTTTGAACCGGGAGAGGCTCGGTAGTTGGGTGCCGATTTGGTACAGGATGCCTTGGATAAGGTCAAGATTATTCAGGATCGACTTCGCACAGCTCAGTCTAGGCAAAAGAGTTATGCCAACCGTAAAGTTCGTGATATTGCATTCATGGTTGGAGAAAGAATATTGCTTCGGGTTTCACCTATAAAAGGTGTAATGAGGTTTGGAAAGAAGGGCAAGTTGAGCCCTAGGTATATCGAACCCTTTGAAATTCTTGAAAGGTTGGGTGAAGTAGCCTACAGGCTTACATTACCACCTAGTTTATCAGCGGTTCATTCGGTGTTCCATGTGATAGCATCCTAGGAAGCTCAAATCTATTCAAGGACAAGAATGAAGCTTTGGAATCTCAAAGAGGGCCTTTAACAAGATGTCAAGCTAAAGAGTTGCAAAACAAGGTCATTAGACTTCAAGTGCAAATAAAGAAGTTGTTAATTGGGATGGAGAGCTCAAGGATAAAGGATATGAGTTGTCTAGGTATTATAATTATTTTATGGTCCAAATTCATGTCCAAGAAAAGGTGGATTAGATCCCAAGAGACATCCTCTAAAGAAGGTCCAAATCAGGCCACTATTGTACCTATTTGGCACCTAAAAATGTGTCCAAACTTGCATCCCAATAAGTCCTACATGAAGACACGTTTTTATAACATAAAAAGGACTTACTTGCTGCCCAAGAAAGGTTCAATAGGTTTGATAGAAGTTGGGTACAAGTTGGTGCCAAGTTGCTTGCAAGTTGCCTTCAAGATTTCCAAGATCCTATCCATGATTGGTTTGGGACTTTCAAGATTCTATCCTAGATTGGTTTTAACTTATTTCCATATATTTTGGTACTAGATTTATTACTTTCCTAGTTAGTTAAGGTTATGTTTTCCTTTTCCTAAGATTGTTGGAGTTACTTTCCAAGATTGACTTGGTTTTTGTTTCCTAGTATTCTTCCTTTTCCTAAGGTATTTGGACTTGTTGTCCAAAGTAGTTTAGGACTTTATTTCCTTATTTTTAGGTAGGAATTTCGTGACCCCCTCTATATATAAAGGGATGTCTTCTTTGTTTTTAGATTTTAGATTATTATAGACAATATCAATAAAAATTGTGAGATTTTTCTTGCACTCTTGTGTGTGGCTACTCTTGGATTTATTCTTCAACCTTCAAGACTCAACTTAAGGTGGTAAGATTAAACTCTTTCAAAATCTTAGATCACTTCTAGGTATTCAAGAAAGGTGATAAGTTTAGGCTTATTGTTGTTCTTGTTATTCTAAAGGGTCGGGTTTCACAATCTATCTCTTATTTTTAATTCTCTACCAAAGGCGATTAGTTCTTTGTTAGCTAATTATTGTTGTTAGGATTCAACTTCAAGAATAGACTTCTTGAATTCAAGAAACTCTTTCTTGAATTCAATCTATCTTTAATTTTTCTTTGTTTTTTTGTTTCTTTATTTTCTTTTAGCTTCTGCATGTTTCTTGATTTTCTTTAGTAATTCTTGGACCCCTATCATGTTGTTATCAAGTGGTATCAGATCATAGGCTAATCAAGATTTCAATCTTGATAATCTTGGGAGGTTCTTGGGCAAAACGAAACTCAAAAAAAACACCCAAAAAAAAATGAAAATCAGCCAAAAGAAAAGCATTATGGCTCATTATTATTTGTAGAATTCAAGTGTTATTTGGTTTCCAAATCAAGAAAGGAAACAAGAAGAGGGATCCTAGTTCTTGATGATTAAGGTAACTTCTTTCCTTATTCTTGTGGGTTTTGGGTTTCCTAAATTTTTTCCTTATTTTTTCTACATAACCAATTCCTATTCTTCCAAGGTTTGGTCCTTCACTTTCCTTTTCTTTTTCTAACTCTACGTTCTTATCCCGAAGGGTTGTGACTAGTAAGGTTTATTAATAAATCTAAAGTTTAACGATCAAGAGTTGCTTTGAGTGGAAAAAGGCAAGAGAGGCGAGAACATTAGAGGAAAAAGCCAAAATTTGAGAGATACATAATTCTTCTAATCTTTGTTCAAGATGTTTCAAATAGGTAGTTATAGTGAAAGGAGGCGAGTTATGACTCAACAACTTGAAAAGTCGAACTTACAGTATACCGAATGGAAGGAAGACAATGGTAAAATAATTTTTCAAATAAGAGCTAAAGTGATGTCTGCGATTTGTGCCCTTAGAATTGACAAAGAGTTTGGCTATAACTCAATTAGCACTTACATGGTTGAAAAATTAAACTTGCCTTGTGTTGAGCATATTGAACCCTACATGTTGAGAGGAGTAAAGGTAGATAAAAGAGTGTTATTACTATTCTCTATTGGAAGGTATGAGGATGCGATCTGGTGTGATGTAATTCCCATGAATAATTATCATATCTTGTTGGGAAAGCCATGGTATGCCTATAGAAGAGCTTCATATAACATGGAAAAAAATAGATACTCTTTTGAGGTTAACGGGAAGAAACTTATTCTTGGACCTTTGACTCCCACACAAATTTATGAAGATGAAAAGACTGTTAAAGAGAATATGGAAAAATATGAGAGAGAAAAGAATGAGAGGAGTAAGGGAGTGCATGTTGACATCCCAAGAGAGGAAAAAGGAGAGGTTGTATTGAGTGAAAAGAATGGGATGTCAATTGAGAAAAAGAGTGAGCTTGAGGGAAAAGAAAAGAGAGAAGGCAATAAGATAAGAAAAGTCTTTGAGGTAGAGAGAGAAAAACAAGAGGCTTGAGTAAAGAAGAAGAAAAAAAATTTAGTGAGAGAAAAGAGGCTAAGGGTGAGGGAAAAGTTAGTTTTGTGATAAAAGCCAAAGAGAGTGTAAGCAAGAATAAAATTTCTTTACCTCCTAACCCATTAACTCATTCTTGTTTTAGTTCTTGTGATTTTGTGCAGCCACGTGTTGAAAGACCTTTTGAAATGAGAGGTGAGGCGCGAGAAATGGTGGCAAAGGATCCAATTAGATTCCAACATGAATTAGACAAAATTAATTCTTGTTGGATGGTGGAAGATAAAAGCTTGGTTAAACTCTTTGTTATTGAACCTTTTGACTATCTTAATTCTTATTTACAGGTTTATGACATGGAGTTTTCTAAAGCCATTGCTAAGCTGGAATCATTGCATAAAAGAATACAAAGTGATGTTGTTCCATTAGTAAATACGTCCAAGTATAATACGTATAATTGGTTCATTCATATTCTTGGCCTTCCTAGAACACCTAAGATATTTTTGGAGGTAATGAACTATACTCTTATTTCTTATGTTGGTGACTTTATAATTTTTGTGGATGATGATATTTTGATGCATATCAAGTCATTAACTGTAATATCTAAGTTAAAGTGCAAGAGTAATTTGCTTCCTTTTGAAATTGAGTATGACATAGATGATTATGCATTCCAACTTGGTAGAAAGAGGCATGAAATTTATGAGAAGAGGCTTGCTAATGAGTTAAATATTTTTTCTTCTCTTATTCAAGTGTCTAATGAGTTTTCATGTGATAAATTGCTAGAATGTGAGTTTTGTTGTTTGATGGGAAGTCATTCCTCTAGGCATGTTGATTGTGAGCCTGTAAAAGTATTTGCTACTATTAAAGAGGATATACATGATTATTGTGATGTTAGTGATCAAATACTCTTTCATGAACCTATCTATGACTCTTTCTGTGACAGTTTGAGCAATTATGTAGAATCCATTAATGTTGCAAATATTATTGGGGAAAGTTATAATTATGAGCTTGAGTGTATTAAAATTTTTATTTTGGAATTTATGGGTTCTTCTGACCTTTCTAAGAATTTATGTGCTTCTTTGAATAATTTACATGTAGAAGAATCCATGGGATTTATAATTGATACTTGGTTATATCATAAGAGTGTATTATTTAATACATGTGGCAGAGATACTTGTGTTAAATGGATGCATGACCAATATTTTGTAATTTCTTTGGCATGCACATGTTTGGACTACCTTATTGACAAGATCGCATTGCAAATTTCATTACATAGTGCATCTAAGAGAGATTTTTATTGGACAACTCTAAGTAGGCATAAATTTTATTGGGATGATGATGTCCATATGCTTTATAAAGGAGTATTTATACCTATTAGGCTTAATCAGGTTAAGTGGACACATGGTCACTATCTTGTTTTATACCTACTATTTTTTCAGATTAGTGGATGCCATTTACTAGTGCGTGACTTCTTTTTCTTGCAAGGTCAAAATTCGAGGACGAATTTTCTTCAAGAAGAGGGGAATGATAGCATCCCAGGAAGCTCAAATCTATTCAAGGACAAGAATGAAGCTTTAGAATCCCAAAGAGGGCCTTTAACAAGATGTCAAGCTAAAGAGTTGCAAAACAAGGTCATTAGACTTCAAGTGCAAATAAAGAAGTTGCTAATTAGGATGGAGAGCTCAAGGATAAAGGATATGAATTATCCAGGTATTATAATTATTTTATGGTCTAAATTCATGTCCAAGAAAAGGTGGATTAGATCCCAAGAGACATCCTCTGAAGAAGGTCCAAATCAGGCCACTATTGGACCTATTTGGCACCTAAAAATGTGTCCAAAATTATATCCCAATAAGTCCTACATGAAGACACATTTTTATAATATAAAAAGGACTTACTTGCTGCCCAAGAAAGGTTCAATAGGCGTGATAGAAGTTGGGTACAAGTTGGTGCCAAGTTGCTTGCAAGTTGCCTTCAAGATTGCCAAGATCCTATCCATGATTGGTTTGGGACTTTCAATATTCTATCCTAGATTGGTTTTAACTTATTTCCATATATTTTGGTACTAGATTTATTACTTTCCTAGTTAGTTAAGGTTATGTTTTTCTTTTCCTAAGATTGTTGGAGTTACATTCCAAGATTGACTTGGTTTTTGTTTTCTAGTATTTTTCCTTTTCCTAAGGTATTTGGACTTGTTGTCCAAAGTAGTTTAGGACTTTATTTCCTTATTTTAGGTAGGAATTTCGTGACCCCCTTTCTATATAAAGGGGTGTCTTCTTTGTTTTTAGATTTTAGATTATTATAGACAATATCAATAAAAATTGTGAGATTTTTCTTGCACTCTTGTGTGTGGCTACTCTTGGATTTATTCTTCAACCTTCAAGACTCAACTTAAGGTGGTAAGATTAAACTCTTTTGAAATCTTAGATCACTTCCAGGTATTCAAGAAAGGTGATAAGTTTAGGCTTAATGTTGTTCTTGTTATTCTAAAGGGTCGGGTTTCACAATCTATCTCTTGTTTTTAATTCTCTACCAAAGGCGATTAGTTCTTTGTTAGCTACTTGTTGTTGTTAGGATTCAACTTCAAGAATAGACTTCTTGAATTCAAGAAACTCTTTCTTGAATTCAATCTATCTTTAATTTTTCGTTATTTTTTTGTTTCTTTATTTTCTTTTAGCTTTCGCACGTTTCTTGATTTTCTTTAGTAATTCTTGGACCCCTATCGTGTTGTTATCACCATGTGTCTATGCTCCAGAAATATCATGGTGATCCGTCCCATGTGTTAGATTTCAGCTCAGTCCAATTGGACAAAGATTTGACTTACGAGGAGGAGTCGGTGGCTATTCTAGCCCGGCAGGTCCGACAGTTGAGGTCTAAGAGTTATCCTTCAGTTCGAGTGTAATGGAGAGGTCAGCCGGTAGAGGCATCTACCTGGGAGTCCGAGTCGGACATGCGGAGTAAATATCTACACCTTTTCTCCAGCTTGGGTACTTTTTTCTAACTCCGTTCGAGGACGAACGTTTGTTTTAGAAGTGGAGAATGTGATGACCCAAAATATCATATTTAAATTTAATAAGTAATTTTGTGTTCTAAGACCTCGAAAAGAACCATTTATCATTCCTCGACTTGCGTGCGCAGTCCGTAAAATTTTTCGGAAAGGTTTTATGTGAAAAATGAATTAAAATGTTAAATAGAGCCTTAAAACTAAATTGAGTAGACTTTGGCCAACATTTTGAGCAAACAGACCCGAATCAGTATTTTGACAGTTTCGGTAGCTCCGTATCGTGATTTGGGACTTGGGCGTATGCCCGGAATTTAATTTGGAGGTCCCTAGCTCAAGTTATGACCATTTAACAAAAACTAGTAATTCAAAGGCTAAAGATTTCCAAGTTTGACCACAGGTTTGACTTTTTGATATAGGAGCCGGAATTCGATTATGGAAATTTGAGTAGCTCTATTATGTCATTTATGACTTGTGTGCCAGATTTGAAGTCATTCCGGATTCATTTAATATGTTTTGGCACGAGATTTGCAAATTGGAAAGTTTAAAACTCAAAAGTTTGCATCGGGGTGTGAATTATAATTTCAGCATTGTTTGGCGTGATATTAGACCCCGAGTAAGTCTGTATTATGTTACGGGACTTGTTGGTATATTCGGACAGGGTCCCGAGTATCCCGAGTGTGATTCGAATCGAAATCGGAACAAGAATTGGACTTAAGGAAAAATCTGATATTTGGCCTTCTGGTGTAATCGCACCAGCGGATTTTGGACCGCAGGTGCGAGCTCGCAGAAGTGAGCCTTCCACCGTAGATGCACCCGGGCGTGGCTGGGCAAAAGTCCGCAGGTGCGGAAACCTGCACGTACCCGCGCATCCGCAGAAGCGGACACGATAATCATAGAAGCGGAGGTCAGCGCAGGTGCGCATTTTTTCTCCGCAGATGCGAGGCCTCGCCTGGCAGTCCCTTTTCGCAGATGCGAGATTTTCTCGCAAATGCAAGCCCAGGCAACGCAGGTGCGGAAATGCCTGGGCAGTGTATAAATCGAAGAGTCCGATATTATCTCCACATTTTGGTCGTTTTGAGCTTGGTTAAGGCGAATATTTGGGCGATTTTCATGGGAAATATTGGGGCAAGTGTTCCTTATCCTATATTAATTATATTTCATGATTCCATACTTGTTTATATCATGAATCCGTGAATTTATGGAAGCAAAATCAGATTTTTCTAAAAATCTTCCAAAAACAAAAAAAATTAGATTTGAAGGTCCATTTGACATCGGAATTGGATAATTTTTGTATGGTTAAACTCGTAGCGGAACGGGTGTTCCAGATTTTGCCAGTTTTTTTTGGGATTTGAGACGTGGGTCCCACTGTCGAATATTTTAATGAATTTCGAATTTTTATCCGGAAACTTAGTAAATTCATATGGAATTAATTCATATTATTCGTATTGAGTACATTGAATTATTTATGAATAGATTTGAAGCTTTTGGAGACAAATTTAAAAGGAAAAGCTGTGGTCGAGTAATTGTTTGGAATTTTCAAAGCGAGGTAAGTGTCGTGGTTAACCTTGACTTGAGGGAATAGAACCCTTAAATTATTTGTTATGTGAATTGCATGTGAACGACATATAGGCGAGGTGACGAGTGTCTATATGTCGTGAAATTAATTGTTTGCCTGCTTACTTGAAAAATCATAAATTGTTTTAAATCATTAATTAATTCTTGAATTACTGCATTAATTGTTACATGCTATTTGAATTATGTTCCTTAATTGTTAGGTGACATTTAGCATAATAAATATTAAACTGCATATTTTCTCTCTGATTTCCATAATAATTTGCTATTTGCCTTTGTTTGTTTCATAATTAAATCATAATTATTGTACGCTTGTTGTCTTATAATTTTATATTAATTATTGCATTTATTGGAAAAATTTCTTCTAACAGAATTAATTATAATGAATATATTGGAGGATCGGGTTGCACGCCGCAACAGACTTATTTAAAAGTCGACATACATACATATATATATATATATATATATATATATATATATATATATATATATATATATATATTGGGGGATCGGTTTGCACGCCGCAACAGACTTGATTAAAATGAATATGTTGGAGGAGTGGGTTGCATGCCGCAACAGAACTGAATGTGAATATATTGTGAGAGCGGGTTGCACGTTGTAACAGATTTGATGGAATTGATAATTGGTTATGACTGCTGAGTTGGCTTCACTTATTATAAATGAGTTACCTGATTTATTTCTATTATTGTTATTGTTACTAATATTGCGTACAAGTAATGTAAGTGACCCGCCTTAGCCTCGTCATTACTTCGTTGAGGTTAGGCTCAATACTTACCAGTACATGGGGTCAATTGTACTGATACTACACTCTGCACTTCTTGTGCAGATTTTGGAGTTGGTCCTAGTGAAGTACCATAAACTTGCTCGAATTTCAGCTACTCAGAGGAGACTTGAGGTATAACTGCACGGCGTTTGCAGTTCTGAAGTCCCCGTCTACTTTACTTTAGCTGTGTGTTTATCTCTAGACAACTTTATTTTATTCAAACCTTTATTTTATATTATTCTAGAAGCTCGTGCACTTGTGACACCAAATTCTGGGATGGTATTTAGACACCGTTATTCTTTTAATGGATTATTCATAATATTTCAGACTTTATTTCCGCAATCATTCTTTGATATTAATAAATTTAAAAATTGTTTAAAAATTAGTTAATATTATTCTAACGTTGGCTTGCCTAGTAAGTGAAATATTAGGGGCGATCACGGTCCGAAGGAGGGAATTTTGAGTCGTGACACTCCCCCAGCCCCCCATTCGCCCAGCCCCTACCTGCCGCCGCCTGCCACCTGCCACCTGCCGCCACCTCCACCATTGTCACTACCATTAAATCTCTTTCAAGGTTAGTGTTCTACCTTATTACTCTTTTAATTTTCGAAATTTAATTTTATGTAATTATTTAGGGTTTTTGTATATTTAGGATTTGTATATTTAGGATTTGTGTGACTAAATAGGGTTTTTGAACTACATTAGATTTAAATAGGGCATAATATTGTTCTATTAGTGTGCTAACAAATTATAATTAATTAATTATGCTAATTATGCTTAACTAATTATGCTAAACATATAACATGTAATTTATTCGTTCTTTATGTAGATGGAATATCGTAGTTGGATGTATAATAGGAATTATCCTAATCCTCCGCTCGAAAGGTTAACAAGAAGCCTTCATGGGTTCTACCGCATTTATGGGAGGATTTGCAGAGGTATTGGACCACCGAGAAATTCGAGAAGCAGAGTGAACTGGGAAAGAAGGCCCGAGCATCTGAGAAGGGTGACTCCTTGCACTGTGTGGGTGCAAGGAGCATGGGGGCTACGAGGAGACTACTGGTAGTTCCTTAAAATATTTTGGTCTATTTTTAACGAACTATATTTATATATGTTAATTTAGTTAACACATTTTAATATATTTGTAGGAAAACAAATATGCGAGGAAGATGACTCTTGATGAATTCTTCATGGAGACTCACATTCGGAAGAAGAAGGCACCGACAGATCCAACTAAATGGGTCGAGGACCAGGCGGAGACTGCATATGTAAGTTTCATAACTACTATAAATGTTTATAATATTATGTAGTTAATAATTTTTTATCTTCTAAATAAAGGGTCGCTACAAGATTAATGTGGAGGAGTACACTTAGAGCTTGCCACCGAATGAGCAAAGCGAGTGACCACCCCTTTTAGACGAAGAAGCGTAGAGGATATGGTTGGATGTTGTCGGTGGTCCTAAAAAATGGATAGCATACGGCCTTCCAGAGAAATCATTTCGGCGCTACAGGGCTGGATTGCAAGGTATAGGGACTTCCGCCCAAGGCGAGGCAATTGATAGGTCGACTATCTTGTCTATGGAATAGAAGATCACAAAGCTGACAGCAGAGCTTGAAGAGACAAAGGCTAGAGAACAAAAGAGAGATGAACAATTTGGTACCCTTCAAGTTCAGCTAGAAAGGAGGGACAAACAATTTAATCTCCTTCAAGGTCAGCTGGCCAATCTTCTTGCTAGTGGTGCTTTTCCCATTTTTCGGTCTCGTGAGCCTCCCCATGTGCCGACGATGAAGGTTCTAGGAGTGAAGATGGAGATGATGCTAGATAAAACACTCATTGAATGGTGTGTATTGCTAAACAAAGTATTGAACTTGTCAATATTAAGTTGAGACTAGTTTTGAATGATGATTGTATTGTTGATATTATTTTGTTATTGAACATTTTAGTAGTTGTTGTTGTGGTTGGCGTTGTTGTTGTGGTTGTAATTAGTTGTTGTTGTTAGATAATGGTTGTTAGTATTAGTTAATTATTTTTGTTAGTTAGTTAATTGTTGTTGATTAATTATGGTTGAATAGCAGCAATGTAATACCATAGCATATCCGTATGATATCTTTCTTAAATGAATTAGAAAGGTTCCTTATCATATTGGTGTGGGCCCCACTTGATAAGGCTTACTTAGCCAAGCAATTTCCCTAATTATGCCCTTATCCTTTAGCCAAAAGAGTCACAATTTGGGCTTTTAGCCCTTCCTCACTTGCTGCCACGTTAAGGTTCAAGAGCTTATCCAAAAGATCTTAATTAATTATCCATCAAATTTTTAATTGACTTGTTAATCTCCCACTAACTAAAAATTAACCAATTACCCATATAATTAAAAATTATCTCAAATTACTTAAAATAATACTCACTTTTAACACACTTTATACATCATACTACCATGGTCATGTGGTACCTTGTATGGCACTAGTCCATAAATACGGGGTATTATAGCTTGGACCATATTTTATCTCAAAATGTCAAACTTAGACGAAACTCATTTTCTTCGATTCGCTTACCCTCTCACCTTCATGAATTTACTTATCACTTGCTTGAAATAGCATAATACTTATAATCTCAAAAATATCTCATTCCTGAACTTAAGTCGATTAACTTACGACAAAATTTTAACGTACGAAAATGCGGGATGTAACATCTCATTTTCGATTCATCAATTTACTTATGGCGTACCTTCACGTACGAAAATAAGGGGTGTAACATATTTCCCCCCTTTGGAACATTCGTCCTCGAATGTTGAGTGATGCACTTTATCATTCTCATAACACATAACTCTTGCGAATACTTTAATACTCTCCTTGCCATTTAGGCAACTATTCTGTGAATAAATCCAAAGGCCAGGGCATTTCCCCCTTTAGGCCTCTTTCTCACACCACGGCTTGTGGTCGGAATCTTCCCAATCTCATAACTATTGCTATCTCCTATCATGCAGCTTGTACGACCCTGACTTTGTATGTGCGCCTATGCGACTCTTCTCTCCTCTTTTCTCTAGCTTTTAGCCAATCTCTAGGCCTCACTTTCTGAACATATACAAAATTATGACAAGCTGTCCCTCTAGGCATTATTAGCATTACTACATCTAAGTAGGCCATACTATACCATAACTCTTACTTCGATTTATCGTTACTGAGGTCTGCTACTAAACTCCAGGTTACTCTCATTGCTTATCCTATATGTATAAATCTAAGTCCTTTAATGCTTCTTCATTACTGTTCATCTTAAGAATGATGGCCTAATATCATCTCATACTTTGTAGCTTTTATCCATTCATTGTTGATTCACCTCAATGTTGATCTACAATCTACCACTGATAACTTAAAATTTCTTACATAATACATTGCCTCTAGAGCTTATGTCTAGGGGGTATTCTAATCTCGTGCCGTCCGTGAATTTTTTTTCTTCAAATTATTACTCAATCGAAGGCCCAAATGTCATCCTTTATCTATAACAATTACACCCTTATTCTACTACCAGGGTAGCATTCCATCTCTTTTAAATGCTATTAGTCTTTTAGACTCCTTTGAGTTTATACAGGCTCTACTGAGTTTTCTATAACTTAGAGAAACCATTAGCTCTCTTGTTTTCATGGGCTTAATCCCAAGGACTTATCCATTGTCATCACCTTCTCACTCGCCCTTTCTTATCCTTAGTCCTGTCTTCCAAAAACCTTGTCATTTTCCCATACTTTAGCTTGCGACCTACACATATCTATTTATACTTCTCGCAACCTTCCTTCAACTTGCTTGCATCATAGATTTCCTTATGTTATTCCAGAACATCAAGCGAGACATTACATCGTCTCTAACTCTTCTTTATTCTCTTAGCTTGACCTCTCGATACCTAGAAACTATAGGCTGGAAGATATGCCACTGACGATGCCGCTATCATTCCTGGATACTGAATCCCAGCGCTTCTAGCCTTCGACCAGAAATATGGATTATTCACAACATTCTGCACCTGAGTATCTCGTATGTTGTTCACCTTTACCTTACTTACCTTAAAATCTCGCATCACATATTCTATCTCTTTCATGACCTTCCTTCCACATACGTATAATTAACATCCACAACTTGAAGCTCTATTATAATACTTGCAACTCTTGTGCATACACGATCCGATGGGAGCTTCATACCGACTTTTTATGAGGCCGGTATTCTTCTAATTGGCTTTATCGTAGTGCTGTTATAGAATATGGTTGTTGTACTCTTGTACTTCTGATACTAAGAGTGATTCTGCAATATTTTCAATCACGATCTCTATAATTTTCGGGGTCCAATAATCTGACTCCTGATTTACTTAGTTGATGTAACTCTTTAGTTTCCTCTTCCCTCTGACCAACCTTTATGTAGGCTTAAGCTATCTTCCGATCTGCGGCTCATGGTATTAGTCATTACTTTAGCCTTTCAAGGCGCTATGGAATATCCATGATACAATCTTCTAACGATTCAATCCTTTGTCTATGACCTGGGCTCAATTCTTTCTTTTAACTTATACCGGAGTCTTCAACTGCTATATGATTATCAACATATATGCTGCATGGATAATACTCTAAAATCTTAAGTGCGTCCATAACGTAACTAACTCTGGATCAAATAATTCCTTTCGTTCCTTCTCAGCTTTCTTTAAATGTAAGCAATTACTTTTCTTGGTCTTTCTGCCCCCTTGTTGCGTGCATACTTAGCTTATCTTTGTGCCCACACATATTGGAATTCAATACAACCCATATGATCTTGAATATCACCTTTTGATTTTTTTCTTCTTCCCGTTCATTAGCCACGGTATGTGCCATTTTCTTATGGAGTGCATATAATATTGTAGTGAGATTGTTTTTACATGACCATTTCTTCTTCAAATTACTATGTTTAGGTTGAAGCCTTCTTCCTTATTTCCTCAGCTAGTCTTTCATTGTAGTATTTAAGGAGGACCCTCTGACTCTTATAAAGCTGCGAGCTTATTACATCGTATACTCAACGGAATTTTTTTTTATGTCCTTCCTCGCCTATAATTATCCGTAGTTACTTACCTCCACACCCTTGTGCTTGTAAGGTATCTTCTAAACTGATATTTTGACTGTCTTCCCAGTGGCACTCTCTTTTATTTCTGTAACACTCATATGGTACCTTTAACTACCCCAACTAATATCTGAATATTT